>NC_134274.1:2685445-2985445 GCF_031893055.1 Leptodactylus fuscus | reverse complement strand
CTGTGCCTTTACTATGTCTCTCTCCTGTCTGTATTTGCACTATGTCTCTCTGCTACCTGTAATGTGCTTGTACTATGTCTCTCTGCTGCCTGTACTTGCACTATGTCTCTCTGCAGCCTGTTACTGTTCTTGTACTGTCTCTCTGCTGCCTGTACTGTGCTCATACTATGTCTCTGTGCTGCCTGTTACTGTTCTTGTACTGTCTCTTTGCTAACTGTACTGTGCTTGCACTATGTCTCTGTGCTGCCTGTTACTGTTCTTGTACTGTCTCTTTGCTAACTGTACTGTGCTTGCACTATGTCTCTCTGCTGCCTGTACTGTGCTTTATACTATGTCTCTCTGCTGCCTGTTACTGTTCTTGTACTGTCTCTTTGCTAACTGTACTGTGCTTGTACTATGTCTCTCTGCTGCCTGTACTATGTCTCTCTCCTGCCTGTATTTGCACTATGTCTCTCTGCTGCCTGTTATTGTTCTTGTACTGTCTCTTTGCTACCTGCACTGTGCCTGTACTATGTCTCTCTCTCCTGCCTGTACTTGCACTATGTCTCTCTGCTGCCTGTGTTAGATATGGTGTCTGGCTGATAAAGCTCCTGGAGATTCCTGAGTAATCCCTGTGTGCTGTGCAGATGAGCAGCCCGGGGTCAGCCTTGAAGTGTTGTCTTAGGGACAGCAGGTTGCTGCCAGTGCTCTGGGTGCTGCGCACAAGCTGGAAGGCTGAGGGTGTGTAGGGTGTAGAGATGGCAAATTCCCACGTGGGGGGGCTGACGTTGCCTGTTCTGTGGTTCAGCGCTGATTGTGCAGCTATAAATGTCCAGTGCTGGGAGCTCCGACAACAAGACAAGCAGCAGGATCTGTCCTCTCCTGTGATCAACTGCAGAGGCTGCGGAGCAGATGACACAGCAGCCATCTCACCCTGCACAGCCCGAGCCTGCTGTCACCTGGACACCCCGGACACCCTGAGCCTGCTGTCACCTCTGCACCCTGGACACCCTGAGCCTGCTGTCACCTCTGCACCCTGGACACCCTGAGCCTGCTGTCACCTCTGCACCCTGGACACCCTGAGCCTGCTGTCATCTCTGCACCCTGCATAGCCCGAGCACTGAGCCCACTGCAAACTGCACCCGGGCACTGAACCCCCCACTCTGCCCAGGCAATCTGAAGGCGTCCACATTTCCCTCCTAAAGCCTGGCAGAGCCCACTGAACCTGCAGCAAAGACTCGAGAACACCCAGCTTTCCCTGAGCAATGAATCCCACAGGTGCCCGCTCCCCTCACTGACATTACCTGCCGATCCTGCACCGGGGATTTTCCAGTGACTGTCGGAAAGTTTATGGCTGCGATGTGCTGTGTGAATTGTGCACTTAACCCTTGCGGCTCTCGTACCTGTGAGACCAGGTGTCCGGGCAGGTAAGAGGGTGGACTGTGCTCCTGGGCAGAGACAGCCTTGCAAGACTTGCCTGGGCATCATTCCTGGCACCAGCATCCCGGAGCAGGGGGGCATGAAGTCTATAGAGTATCCCTAAGAGGAGCCCCCCACCCTGGCATGGGTCTAGATCACACAGCCAGAAGTCTGCTGGGCACGACCACCTCCATATTTCATGATTAATTTTGAGAACTCGTTATCTGACAGGGGGGGCATCTCTACTATGGAGTGCCTGGGAGACTGCTCCAACAGCACCATGAATGGGACTAATTCAGACCTGGCTGGACCCCCTTACTCCTTACAGGTCACCCTGGCTCTCATCTCCCTGGTGGGCATACTTATGCTATTCACCGTCTTTGGCAATGTCCTGGTTGTTATTGCTGTCTTCACTAGTAGGGCCCTCAAAGCCCCCCAGAACTTGTTCCTGGTGTCCTTGGCATCAGCTGACATTCTTGTGGCCACCTTGGTCATGCCATTTTCTTTGGCCAATGAAGTCATGGGGTACTGGTACTTTGGCAAGGTCTGGTGTGAGATCTACCTTGCCCTAGATGTCCTCTTCTGCACCTCCTCCATAGTCCATCTCTGTGCCATCAGCCTGGACCGATACTGGTCCATCACCCAAGCCATTGAGTACAACTTAAAGAGGACCCCTCGCAGGATCAAGTGCATCATCTTCATCGTCTGGGTCATCTCAGCTGTCATCTCCTTTCCACCACTTATTACCATTGAGAAGGAGAGTGGCAAGGAAGAGGAGCCCAAGTGTAAGATCAATGAGGAGAAATGGTACATCATCTCCTCCTGCATCGGCTCCTTCTTTGCTCCTTGTGTCATCATGATCCTAGTCTACATCAGGATCTACCAGATTGCCAAGAAGAGGACGAGGATCCCTCCCAGCAAAAGGAGCAATGGGGAACCTGAGAAGAAGCAGAATGGCTTTGGAGATAAGGACTTGCCAGTCAAGCTAAATGGGGAGAAGGCTGGAGGGTCTGGGGATGAGCAGCATCGAGAGGAAGCAGAAGCCAATGGAATGGACATGGAGGACTCCTCATCTTCTGAGCATAGGGAGGATGTCCAGTATTCCTCCAAGAAGAAACAGGACAAAACTGCAAGGAGCAAGGGCAAAACCAAGCTGAGCCAGATCAAACCTGGGGACAGCCTTCCAAGGAGAGAGGAGGAGAGGAGTGCCAAAGCCTCCCGGTGGAGGGGGAGGCAGAACAGGGAGAAGAGGTTCACCTTCGTCCTGGCTGTGGTCATTGGGGTCTTTGTTGTCTGCTGGTTCCCCTTTTTCTTCACTTACTCCCTTATTGCCATCTGTAGCAAAAGCTGCAATGTCCCCGAGACCCTCTTCAAATTCTTCTTCTGGTTTGGTTACTGTAACAGCTCCTTGAACCCTGTCATCTACACCATCTTCAACCATGACTTCAGGAGATCCTTCAAGAAGATCCTGTGCAAAGGGGACAGGAAAAGGATTGTCTGAGACCCCTTAACCCTTTCACCTTTTGTATGGATACCTATAGGGGGACTTTAGCAGACAGACCTGGAGAAGCCCCCTGTGCCCACCTCTTGTCTCCTACAGTAATGACTGGGGTCTTCGGTGGGAGCCGCCTGTCTTCATTCTGTAAGGCATGCAGCTTTAAGTGATGATGATGATGATGGTATTATGAATGCTTAAATATATTTTACTACTAAAATGACCCTCTGTATGATCATTGGGCCCCTCCTCACCGCTGACTTGGTTTTTATAGGTTTCTGCCCCCATTGTTACAGTCTTGACTCTCATCTTGTTACATTGTATATTCTCATTAGATTTTCTATGGCTTGATTTTGTAAAAGGGCTGCTGGTAACTGTTTTATTACCAAACCTGCTGACACTGTGTGAGTGAGAGTGAGTGTGAGTGTGTGAGAGTGTGTAGAGAAGTGTTTCCAGCATTGCACAGGTTAATATTTCTCAGTACAGAGGTAGATTGGGGTGTAATAGGGCTGTGGCATCTGTAACCCCACTTGTGCTGGGTAAACACCACTCACTGCTGCCCCCTCCTCCTCTGCTGCTGCTGCTGCGCATCTTGTTATTTTGTATCTGCACCATTATATATGTATAGTATTACTGACATATAATAGTAGATCTCTGCTCTGTATCTGCTGGTGAAGGCAGGAAGGGGCAGGACTGGGCTTCCCTGCGGAGACTTAGGGACCAGGTCAGACCTTCTAGACACAGATCATGGAAGGGTGGGGTGAGAGGCCGACTGTAGGACAGGTGACTACAATCTATTACTATCTGTTATCAGCCATGTCAGGAGAGGAGAGGCCGACTGTAGGACAGGGGAATACAATCTATTACTATCTGTTATCAGCCATGTCAGGAGAGGAGAGGCCGACTGTAGGACAGGGGAATACAATCTATTACTATCTGTTATCAGCCATGTCAGGAGAGGAGAGGCCGACTGTAGGACAGAGGAATACAATCTATTACTATCTGTTATCAGCCATGTCAGGAGAGGAGAGGCCGACTGTAGGACAGGGGAATACAATCTATTACTATCTGTTATCAGCCATGTCAGGAGGGGAGAGGCCGACTGTAGGACAGAGGAATACAATCTATTACTATCTGTTATCAGCCATGTCAGGAGAGGAGAGGCCGACTGTAGGACAGGAGAATACAATCTATTACTATCTGTTATCAGCCATGTCAGGAGAGGAGAGGCCGACTGTAGGACAGGAGAATACAATCTATTACTATCTGTTATCAGCCATGTAAGGAGAGGCCGACTGTAGGACAGGTGAATACAATCTATTACTATCTGTTATCAGCCATGTCAGGAGGGGAGAGGCCGACTGTAGGACAGGGGAATACAATCTATTACTATCTGTTATCAGCCATGTCAGGAGAGGAGAGGCCGACTGTAGGACAGGGGAATACAATCTATTACTATCTGTTATCAGCCATGTCAGGAGAGGAGAGGCCGACTGTAGGACAGGGGAATACAATCTATTACTATCTGTTATCAGCCATGTCAGGAGAGGAGACGCCGACTGTAGGACAGGGGAATACAATCTATTACTATCTGCTATCAGCCATGTCAGGAGGGGAGAGGCCGGCTGTAGGACAGGGGAATACAATCTATTACTATCTGTTATCAGTCATGTCAGGAGAGGAGAGGCCGACTGTAGGACAGGAGAATACAATCTATTACTATCTGTTATCAGCCATGTCAGGAGAGGAGAGGCCGACTGTAGGACAGGGGAATACAATCTATTACTATCTGTTATCAGCCATGTCAGGAGGGGAGAGGCCGACTGTAGGACAGGGGAATACAATCTATTACTATCTGTTATCAGCCATGTCAGGAGAGGAGAGGCCGACTGTAGGACAGGGGAATACAATCTATTACTATCTGTTATCAGCCATGTCAGGAGAGGAGAGGCCGACTGTAGGACAGGAGAATACAATCTATTACTATCTGTTATCAGCCATGTCAGGAGAGGAGAGGCCGACTGTAGGACAGGAGAATACAATCTATTACTATCTGTTATCAGCCATGTCAGGAGAGGAGAGGCCGATTGTAGGACAGGAGAATACAATCTATTACTATCTGTTATCAGCCATGTCAGGAGAGGGCGACTGTAGGACAGGAGAATACAATCTATTACTATCTGTTATCAGCCATGTCAGGAGAGGCCGACTGTAGGACAGGAGAATACAATCTATTACTATCTGTTATCAGCCATGTCAGGAGGGGAGAGGCCGACTGTAGGACAGGAGAATACAATCTATTACTATCTGTTATCAGCCATGTCAGGAGAGGAGAGGCCGACTGTAGGACAGGGGAATACAATCTATTACTATCTGTTATCAACCATGTCAGGAGAGGAGAGGCCGACTGTAGGACAGGAGAATACAATCTATTACTATCTGTTATCAGCCATGTCAGGAGAGGAGAGGCCGACTGTAGGACAGGGGAATACAATCTATTACTATCTGTTATCAGCCATGTCAGGAGAGGAGAGGCCGACTGTAGGACAGGAGAATACAATCTATTACTATCTGTTATCAGCCATGTCAGGAGAGAAGAGGCCGACTGTAGGACAGGGGAATACAATCTATTACTATCTGTTATCAGCCATGTCAGGAGAGGAGAGGCCGACTGTAGGACAGGAGAATACAATCTATTACTATCTGTTATCAGCCATGTCAGGAGAGGAGAGGCCGACTGTAGGACAGGGGAATACAATCTATTACTATCTGTTATCAGCCACGTCAGGAGAGGAGAGGCCGACTGTAGGACAGGGGAATACAATCTATTACTATCTGTTATCAGCCATGTCAGGAGAGGCCGACTGTAGGACAGGGGAATACAATCTATTACTCTCTAAAAAATACTGTACAGTATGAATGTGTTCAGAATTAGAAGGGTTAATAGTTCATTTTTTTAAATTCACAAAAAGTGAATGAAGAAGAGAGAAATATAAATCCCATCAATATTTGGTGTGACCTTTGTCTTCTTTTCAGTACCTGCAGACAGTTTTGGGCAGGCCGCCATCTTGGAGAAGTAAGCCCAGATCTTCTGTGGATGTTGCTTGCTCCAATCCGTCTGTCTCTTCGTGTCATCCCAGACGGACTGGATGATGTTGAGGTCAGGGCTATATCTGTGGGGCTGGAACATCACTTCCAGGACCCCTCCTTCGGAGAGCAAAGGTCACACCAAATATTGATGGAATCTATTTTTCTCTTTTCTTCATTCTCTTCATTTTGTGAATTGACAAATATAATCTATGAACCCTTTTATTTCTTACTTTGCAGCATTTCTTTTAATCTTTGCACAACGCTGTATATTTCCAATATGACACTTGCGGCGCCTCTTCTGTTCCCTTTTCTATAGATGCAGTAATGTGGTGTCTGAGCACAATTCTGGATCATTTGTCTGATATCACTCCCCTGTTCCTCTGTTATTCCTCTTAGACGCTTATGAATATGTCAAGTGGGCGTGTCCCTGTATAGGCTACAGTTAGCACTGGTTGAACAGTGTCAGACTATATGGGGAGATGCCCCCTAGTGGTAACACAGAAGTGCCATTCTAGGAAGAGTTACAGAGGGACAGCACAAGGTATAAGAAGATCTGATGTAGAATTGATATATTATGAGGATACAAGTATTTACTAAGATGGAAGTGACTGGTCCTAAGTCCTCATGACGGGGTTGTGGGATAGTGAATTCCTATAGGTCCCATGGCACCATCAGTTATCACATTGCTTGTGCCCATCTCATGGGAATATACATACATGTGCCTGTGTCCCCTTTAACCTGTTTAGAGGGATGTTAGTTTGATGTTCCCCCTTAAGATTCCCGATTGGCTTTTAGCTTTGGAGGACGGCATTGATAACCCCAGCGCCCCTGAATATTGGGACTTTCAGATACAAGCCCCCTCCCCACTGTGACTAGATCTGGGAGTATAAACAAGACAAAGCCCCCTTTAAGCAGAGCCCCCCTCCCCCCTCTTCCCCGCAGAAAGTTTCCTATATAGAGAATTTCTTGTTACTACGTTATAATGCAGGACAATCCTTATTCTATAAGTAGGAAGGAAGCCATTGTCATCATCATCATCATCATCGTCCTCCTCCGCAGAGACAGGATAATCGCGGCCTCCACTCTCCGTAAGTGGATTAATTTATCATTTTGTCTAATGATGAACACGGAAATTCAGGGTAAAGAACAATTCATGTGCTAGAGATGAAGAGGGCGATGTGGCTGGGGGTGCACCTCTGAATATGGCAGGGGTGGACCTTAATGTGGCAAGGGGAGCACCTCTGAGTGTGGCAGGGGGCGCTCCTCTGAATGCGGCAGGGGGTGCACCTTGGAATGCGGCAGGGGTTGCGCCGCCGAGTGTGGCAGGGGGTGCAAATCTGAATGCGGCAGGGGGTGCACCTCTGAATATGGCAGGGGTGGACCTTAATGTGGCAAGGGGAGCACCTCTGAATGTGGCAGGGGGCGCTCCTCTGAGTGTGGTAGGGGGTGCACATCTGAATGTGGCAGGGGGCGCTCCTCTGAATGCGGCAGGGGGTGCACCTCTGAGTGTGGCAGGGGGTGCGCCTCTGAATGTGGCAGGGGGTGCGCCTCTGAATGTGGCAGGGGGTGCTCCTCTGAATGCGGCAGGGGGTGCACCTCTGAGTGTGGTAGGGGGTGCACCTCTGAGTGTGGTAGGGGGTGCACCTCTGAATGTGGCAGGGGGTGCGCCTCTGAATGTGGCAGGGGATGCGCCTCTGAATGTGGCAGGGGGTGCACCTCTGAGTGTGGTAGGGGGTGCACCTCTGAATGTGGCAGGGGGTGCGCCTCTGAATGTGGCAGGGGGTGCACATCTGAATGCAGAAGGGACGTGAGCCTGGCTCAGGGGGTCCTGTAGGTGTTGTGCACCGATATGATCAAGATGTTAAGATGTTATTTTTTTGCAAATGAATCAGAATCTTTGTATAATGGATATAAATGGGATTTTCTCCATTTCCTCGCCGTCAGTGAATGAGGCCGCACATGAGCTAAACAGCACAGACCAGTTTCACTGACAGCAAGCAGGAATCTCCAAAATGGTGAGAAAGTCTATGAGAAAGTGGCAGAA
Organism: Leptodactylus fuscus; assembly: GCF_031893055.1. Lineage (NCBI taxonomy): Eukaryota > Metazoa > Chordata > Amphibia > Anura > Leptodactylidae > Leptodactylus > Leptodactylus fuscus. Next base: position 2,977,418 of record NC_134274.1, on the reverse strand, counting down.
CTTTTTATGATACCCTGGTTGGGCTGTAATCTGCACTGCCCCTTTAAGTGCCACCATGATTGCTCTATATGGTGATGAATGGCGCTGAGGGTATAATGTGGCCCCTGTGGTCGGGCAGTGCAGACCTCCCAGACCCTTGATTATGGCGAGCGCTGCTCCTGCTGCACGGCCCCCACATAGCGCAGTCACTCATGGACATAAAATCCCATTATAATGAAGGCGTCGCTGGGGGATCATTACCAGACCTGCCAGTCACTAAATCCCTCATTAGACAAGTGCTATTGCTCTTTGTTATCAGCCATTTCAGGCCAGCGTGAGGCTGACCGTAGTGTTTGTCTATGGGATGAGTGACAGGAAGCGTTGACATCTCGCTGCCCCCCATGACGCTACTTTATTTCTCATACCTACATTGCAAGTTAAAGTTTTGGCAAACTAAAGTAACTTTTGTGGTTCAGGGTTCAAAGGTCAACTATGATTGTGTAATATCCCATCCAATCAGATCTTTACTTTCATGGGTACACGCACCATAGTGACAGTCAATGCAGCTGCTGGGGGGCCCGTGGGGAGGAGGGGCCCAGTTCTGTCTGTGTCATCCTACCTTGTCCTGGGCAGTAAGGGCTCCCCCTATAGGCAGGACAGAATATCTACAGGTGAAGGAAACATCAGTGAATGTAGACGAATATCACAAGGACAAATGTCACATGACTCATGAACGGATACTGTGTGGGTGGGTCATGTAAAGAAAGGGTTAAGAGGCAGACTCTCCACCTATGGCGGTCTGTGACCCCTATATGCAGTGTGAACTCTGCTGGACCTCAGGGGCCCCTTTGGAGGACCCCCCTCTAAAAGACCACCCCCAGGCCGCAGATCGTCTCTGGTTTGCACGTGCACCACTTTTCGGGTGTCATGAGATGATACGCGGGTGATTTTGTGGCCGCTTCCGTCTACGCCCATTGCCCATTGCCATATCCTATATCTCGAGCCTTGATCAAAAAACAGAAACATAAAGGGTTAAAATATCCAATTGTTTCCATATGTGTCTGTTTACAGCCAAAATAATTAACTCCGTAGCTGCCATGTGCTCTGTGGCTGGTGGCTAGGCCTGAGGGTCGGCAAAGTGACAGGTCTGCTGGTTCTTGTAGTTCCACAGGATGCTTCTCTTTACTGACTTGGCGATGAAATTGCTATGTTTACATCTGTCGATCTACCTCACGGTTAACTCCTTCTGTGCCAGAGTGGATTGTAACAGAACTAAGGGACAGGGTCTTAGCTGCTAACACAACCAACCCTTACAAGTGTGCCTGGTGCTGACCTGGTTTCTATGCAGTCGAGGCCGCAGCGTCCAGCGATCCCCACATTGGACATTTTATTTCTTCTTCTTCTTCATTCTGCTGAACAATTTAATTCTTAATAAAACCACCGGATCTGATAAACTGTGACCTGGTGTCTGCGTGATTCTTATCATAGGCCACATTGCACCATCCACATCGCACACACAATGTCCTATGGTTTCCAGGGAAAGAAGATTTACAGGTTTGATATATCTAAGATCACAGCGTGAAAAAGTACAGCAGCAATATAAGAGCGCCGGCGGATATCAATCACATATATGGAAGTAAGAGACTGTGCACACGGCGCTAGAAAGAAGAGACTAAGGGGGGGGGGGGACATCCCAAGGAACAACAGTCAGCCCCTCCTGACATGGCTGATAACAGATAGTAATAGATTGTATTCCCCTGTCCTACAGTCGGCCTCTCCTCTCCTGACATGGCTGATAACAGATAGTAATAGATTGTATTCTCCTGTCCTACAGTCGGCCTCTCCCCTCCTGACATGGCTGATAACAGATAGTAATAGATTGTATTCCCCTGTCCTACAGTCGGCCTCTCCTCTCCTGACATGGCTGATAACAGATAGTAATAGATTGTACTTCCCTGTCCTACAGTCGGCCTCTCCTCTCCTGACATGGCTGATAACAGATAGTAATAGATTGTATTCCCCTGTCCTACAGTCGGCCTCTCCCCTCCTGACATGGCTGATAACAGATAGTAATAGATTGTATTCCCCTGTCCTACAGTCGGCCTCTCCTCTCCTGACATGGCTGATAAGAGATAGTAATAGATTGTATTCCCCTGTCCTACAGTCGGCCTCTCCCCTCCTGACATGGCTGATAACAGATAGTAATAGATTGTATTCCCCTGTCCTACAGTCGGCCTCTCCTCTCCTGACATGGCTGATAACAGATAGTAATAGATTGTATTCCCCTGTCCTACAGTCGGCCTCCCCTGACATGGCTGATAACAGATAGTAATAGATTGTATTCCCCTGTCCTACAGTCGGCCTCTCCTCTCCTGACATGGCTGATAACAGATAGTAATAGATTGTATTCCCCTGTCCTACAGTCGACCTCTCCTGACATGGCTGATAACAGATAGTAATAGATTGTATTCCCCTGTCCTACAGTCGGCCTCTCCTGACATGGCTGATAACAGATAGTAATAGATTGTATTCCTCTGTCCTACAGTCGACCTCTCCTGACATGGCTGATAACAGATAGTAATAGATTGTATTCCCCTGTCCTACAGTCGGCCTCTCCTCTCCTGACATGGCTGATAACAGATAGTAATAGATTATATTCCCCTGTCCTACAGTCGGCCTCTCCCCTCCTGACATGGCTGATAACAGATAGTAATAGATTGTATTCCCCTGTCCTACAGTCGGCCTCTCCCCTCCTGACATGGCTGATAACAGATAGTAATAGATTGTATTCCCCTGTCCTACAGTCGGCCTCTCTTCTGACATGGCTGATAACAGATAGTAATAGATTGTATTCCCCTGTCCTACAGTCGGCCTCTCCTCTCCTGACATGGCTGATAACAGATAGTAATAGATTGTATTCCCCTGTCCTACAGTCGGCCTCTCCTCTCCTGACATGGCTGATAACAGATAGTAATAGATTGTATTCCTCTGTCCTACAGTCGACCTCTCCTGACATGGCTGATAACAGATAGTAATAGATTGTATTCCTCTGTCCTACAGTCGACCTCTCCTGACATGGCTGATAACAGATAGTAATAGATTGTATTCCCCTGTCCTACAGTCGGCCTCTCCTCTCCTGACATGGCTGATAACAGATAGTAATAGATTGTATTCTCCTGTCCTACAGTCGCCCTCTCCTGACATGGCTGATAACAGATAGTAATAGATTGTATTCCCCTGTCCTACAGTCGGCCTCTCCCCTCCTGACATGGCTGATAACAGATAGTAATAGATTGTATTCCCCTGTCCTACAGTCGGCCTCTCCCCTCCTGACATGGCTGATACCAGATAGTAATAGATTGTATTCCCCTGTCCTACAGTCGGCCTCTCCCCTCCTGACATGGCTGATAACAGATAGTAATAGATTGTATTCCCCTGTCCTACAGTCGGCCTCTCCTCTCCTGACATGGCTGATAACAGATAGTAATAGATTGTATTCCCCTGTCCTACAGTTTGGGATGTTATAGAGGCTATGAATATATTACTTCATTCACGGAGTAAGGACTCCTTGTTTTCTCACTATTGGTTGTTTTTTTTTCTTCAATTGAACTCCGGTGACCCATCAGGCATCGGGAGCAACAGAAAATCTACAGCAATTAAACTGTTATTGATAATTGGATCTAGCGGAGTTGAGTTTACAGTATGTTCCACCAACGCCTACTCTATGAGCTACTCCGCAGAATATAATTACACATGGGTATGTTGTCCATAGGTTCATGACATACTAGATACAAAGCGCAACATACACGTCATAAAGGTCTATTTATGTGAAGCTAATAATAGCAAAGCGCGGAACTGATAACATCCTGCATTATACTCCAGAGCTGCGCTCACTATTCTGCTGGTGCAGTCACTGTGTACATACATTACATTACTTATCCTGTATTATACTCCAGAGCCGCGCTCACTATTCTGCTGGTGCAGTCACTGTGTACATACATTACATTACTTATCCTGTATTATACTCCAGAGCTGCGCTCACTATTCTGCTGGTGCAGTCACTGTGTACATACATTACATTACTTATCCTGTATTATACTCCAGAGCTGCGCTCACTATTCTGCTGGTACAGTCACTGTGTACATACATTACATTACTTATCCTGTATTATACTCCAGAGCTGCGCTCACTATTCTGCTGGTACAGTCACTGTGTACATACATTACATTACTTATCCTGTGTTATACTCCAGAGCTGCGCTCACTATTCTGCTGGTGCAGTCACTGTGTACATACATTACATTACTTATCCTGTATTATACTCCAGAGCTGCGCTCACTATTCTGCTGGTACAGTCACTGTGTACAAACATTACATTACTTATCCTGTATTATACTCCAGAGCTGCACTCACTATTCTGCTGGTGCAGTCACTGTGTACATACATTACATTACTTATCCTGTGTTATACTCCAGAGCTGCGCTCACTATTCTGCTGGTACAGTCACTGTGTACATACATTACATTACTTATCCTGTATTATACTCCAGAGCTGCACTCACTATTCTGCTGGTACAGTCACTGTGTACTTACATTACATTACTTATCCTGTATTATACTCCAGAGCTGCGCTCACTATTCTGCTGGTGCAGTCACTGTGTACATACATTACATTACTTATCCTGTATTATACTCCAGAGCTGCGCTCACTATTCTGCTGATACAGTCACTGTGTACATACATTACATTACTTATCCTTTATTATACTCCAGAGCTGCGCTCACTATTCTGCTGATACAGTCACTGTGTACATACATTACATTACTTATCCTGTGTTATACTCCAGAGCTGCGCTCACTATTCTGCTGGTAGTGTCACTGTGTACATACATTACATTACTTATCCTGTATTATACTCCAGAGCTGCGCTCACTATTCTGCTGGTGCAGTCACTGTGTACATACATTACATTACTTATCCTGTATTATACTCCAGAGCTGCGCTCACTATTCTGCTGGTGCAGTCACTGTGTACATACATTACATTACTTATCCTGTATTATACTCCAGAGCTGCGCTCACTATTCTGCTGATACAGTCACTGTGTACATACATTACATTACTTATCCTTTATTATACTCCAGAGCTGCACTCACTATTCTGCTGGTACAGTCACTGTGTACATACATTACATTACTTATCCTGTATTATACTCCAGAGCTGCGCTCACTATTCTGCTGGTGCAGTCACTGTGTACATACATTACATTACTTATCCTGTATTATACTCCAGAGCTGCGCTCACTATTCTACTCGTGCAGTCACTGTGTACATACATTACATTACTTATCCTGTATTATACTCCAGAGCTGCGCTCACTATTCTGCTGGCACAGTCACTGTGTACATACATTACATTACTTATCCTGTATTATACTCCAGAGCTGCGCTCACTATTCTGCTGGCACAGTCACTGTGTACATACATTACATTACTTATCCTGTATTATACTCCAGAGCTGCGCTCACTATTCTGCTGGCACAGTCACTGTGTACATACATTACATTACTTATCCTGTATTATACTCCAGAGCTGCGCTCACTATTCTGCTGGTACAGTCACTGTGTACATACATTACTTATCCTGTATTATACTCCAGAGCTGCGCTCACTATTCTGCTGGTGCAGTCACTGTGTACATACATTACATTACTTATCCTGTTTTATACTCCAGAGCTGCACTCACTATTCTGCTGGTACAGTCACTGTGTATATACATTACATTACTTATCCTGTGTTATACTCCAGAGCTGCGCTCACTATTCTGCTGGTGCAGTCACTGTGTACATACATTACATTACTTATCCTGTATTATACTCCAGAGCTGCGCTCACTATTCTGCTGGTACAGTCACTGTGTACATACATTACATTACTTATCCTGTATTATACTCCAGAGCTGCGCTCACTATTCTGCTGGTGCAGTCACTGTGTACATACATTACATTACTTTTCCTGTATTATACTCCAGAGGTGCACTCACTATTCTGCTGGTACAGTCACTGTGTACATACATTACATTACTTATCCTGTGTTATACTCTAGAGCTGCGCTCACTATTCTGCTGGTACAGTCACTGTGTACATACATTACATTACTTATCCTGTATTATACTCCAGAGCTGCGCTCACTATTCTGCTGGTACAGTCACTGTGTACATACATTACATTACTTATCTTGTATTATACTCCAGAGCTGCACTCACTATTCTGCTGGTGCAGTCACTGTGTACATACATTACATTACTTTTCCTGTATTATACCCCAGAGCTGCGCTCACTATTCTGCTGGTGCAGTCACTGTGTACATACATTACATTACTTATCCTGTATTATACTCCAGAGCTGCGCTCACTTTTCTGCTGGTACAGTCACTGTGTACATACATTACATTACTTATCCTGTATTATACCCCAGAGCTGCGCTCACTATTCTGCTGGTGCAGTCACTGTGTACATACATTACATTACTTATCCTGTATTATACTCCAGAGCTGCGCTCACTTTTCTGCTGGTACAGTCACTGTGTACATACATTACATTACTTATCCTGTATTATACTCCAGAGCTGCGCTCACTATTCTGCTGGTACAGTCACTGTGTACATACATTACATTACTTATCCTGTGTTATACTCTAGAGCTGCGCTCACTATTCTGCTGGTACAGTCACTGTGTACATACATTACATTACTTATCCTGTATTATACCCCAGAGCTGCGCTCACTATTCTGCTGGTGCAGTCGCTGTGTACATACATTACATTACTTATCCTGTATTATACTCCAGAGCTGCACTCACTATTCTGCTGGTGCAGTCACTGTGTACATACATTACATTACTTATCCTGTATTATACTCCAGAGCTGCGCTCACTATTCTGCTGGTGCAGTCACTGTGTACATACATTACATTACTTATCTTGTATTATACTCCAGAGCTGCACTCACTATTCTGCTGGTGCAGTCACTGTGTACATACATTACATTACTTATCCTGTATTATACTCCAGAGCTGCACTCACTATTCTGCTGGTACAGTCACTGTGTACATACATTACATTACTTATCCTGTATTATACCCCAGAGCTGCACTCACTATTCTGCTGGTACAGTCACTGTGTACATACATTACATTACTTATCCTGTATTATACTCCAGAGCTGCACTCACTATTCTGCTGGTACAGTCACTGTGTACATACATTACATTACTTATCCTGTATTATACCCCAGAGCTGCGCTCACTATTCTGCTGGTGCAGTCACTGTGTACATACATTACTTATCCTGTATTATACTCCAGAGCTGCGCTCACTATTCTTCTGGTACAGTCACTGTGTACATACATTACATTACTTATCCTATATTATACTCCAGAGCTGCGCTCACTATGCTGCTGGTACAGTCACTGTGTACATACATTACATTACTTATCCTGTATTATACTCCAGAGCTGCGCTCACTATGCTGCTGGTACAGTCACTGTGTACATACATTACATTACTTATCCTGTATTATACTCCAGAGCTGCGCTCACTATTCTGCTGGTGCAGTCACTGTGTACATACATTACATTACTTATCCTGTATTATACTCCAGAGCTGCGCTCACTATGCTGCTGGTACAGTCACTGTGTACATACATTACATTACTTATCCTGTATTATACTCCAGAGCTGCGCTCACCATTCTGCTGGTACAGTCACTGTGTACATACATTACATTACTTATCCTGTATTATACTCCAGAGCTGCGCTCACTATTCTGCTGGTACAGTCACTGTGTACATACATTACATTACTTATCCTGTGTTATACTCCAGAGCTGTGCTCACTATTCTGCTGGTGCAGTCACTGTGTACATACATTACATTCCTTATCCTGTATTATACTCCACAGCTGCGCTCACTATTCTGCTGGTACAGTCACTGTGTACATACATTACATTACTTATCCTGTATTATACTCCAGAGCTGCGCTCACTATTCTGCTGGTACAGTCACTGTGTACATACATTACATTACTTATCCTGTATTATACTCCAGAGCTGCGCTCACTATTCTGCTGGTGCAGTCACCGTGTACATACATTACATTACTTATCCTGTATTATACTCCAGAGCCGCGCTCACTATTCTGCTGGTGCAGTCACCGTGTACATACATTACATTACTTATCCTGTATTATACTCCAGAGCTGCGCTTACTATTCTGCTGGTGCAGTCACCGTGTACATACATTACATTACTTATCCTGTATTATACTCCAGAGCTGCGCTCACTATTCTGCTGGTACAGTCACCGTGTACATACATTACATTACTTATCCTGTGTTATACTCCAGAGCTGCGCTCACTATTCTGCTGGTGCAGTCACCGTGTACATACATTACATTACTTATCCTGTGTTATACTCCAGAGCTGCGCTCACTATTCTGCTGGTACAGTCACTGTGTACATACATTACATTACTTATCCTGTATTATACTCCAGAGCTGCGCTCACTATTCTGCTGGTGCAGTCACTGTGTACATACATTACATTCCTTATCCTGTATTATACTCCAGAGCTGCGCTCACTATTCTGCTGGTACAGTCACTGTGTACATACATTACATTACTTATCCTGTATTATACTCCAGAGCTGCGCTCACTATTCTGCTGGTGCAGTCACCGTGTACATACATTACATTACTTATCCTGTATTATACTCCAGAGCTGCGCTCACTATTCTGCTGGTACAGTCACCGTGTACATACATTACATTACTTATCCTGTATTATACTCCAGAGCTGCGCTCACTATTCTGCTGGTACAGTCACCGTGTACATACATTACATTCCTTATCCTGTATTATACTCCAGAGCTGCGCTCACTATTCTGCTGGTACAGTCACCGTGTACATACATTACATTACTTATCCTGTATTATACTCCAGAGCTGCGCTCACTATTCTGCTGGTACAGTCACTGTGTACATACATTACATTACTTATCCTGTATTATACTCCAGAGCTGCGCTCACTATTCTGCTGGTACAGTCACTGTGTACATACATTACATTACTTATCCTGTATTATACTCCAGAGCTGCGCTCACTATTCTGCTGGTGCAGTCACCGTGTACATACATTACATTACTTATCCTGTATTATACTCCAGAGCTGCGCTCACTATTCTGCTGGTACAGTCACCGTGTACATACATTACATTACTTATCCTGTATTATACTCCAGAGCTGCGCTCACTATTCTGCTGGTACAGTCACTGTGTACATACATTACATTCCTTATCCTGTATTATACTCCAGAGCTGCGCTCACTATTCTGCTGGTACAGTCACTGTGTACATACATTACATTACTTATCCTGTATTATACTCCAGAGCTGCGCTCACTATTCTGCTGGTGCAGTCACTGTGTACATACATTACATTACTTATCCTGTATTATACTCCAGAGCTGCGCTCACTATTCTGCTGGTGCAGTCACCGTGTACATACATTACATTACTTATCCTGTATTATACTCCAGAGCTGCGCTCACTATTCTGCTGGTACAGTCACCGTGTACATACATTACATTACTTATCCTGTATTATACTCCAGAGCTGCGCTCACTATTCTGCTGGTACAGTCACCGTGTACATACATTACATTCCTTATCCTGTATTATACTCCAGAGCTGCGCTCACTATTCTGCTGGTACAGTCACTGTGTACATACATTACATTACTTATCCTGTATTATACTCCAGAGCTGCGCTCACTATTCTGCTGGTACAGTCACTGTGTACATACATTACATTACTTATCCTGTATTATACTCCAGAGCTGCGCTCACTATTCTGCTGGTACAGTCACTGTGTACATACATTACATTACTTATCCTGTATTATACTCCAGAGCTGCGCTCACTATTCTGCTGGTGCAGTCACTGTGTACATACATTACATTACTTATCCTGTATTATACTCCAGAGCTGCACTCACTATTCTGCTGGTGCAGTCACTGTGTACATACATTACATTACTTATCCTGTATTATACTCCAGAGCTGCGCTCACTATTCTGCTGGTGCAGTCACTGTGTACATACATTACATTACTTATCCTGTATTATACTCCAGAGCTGCACTCACTATTCTGCTGGTGCAGTCACTGTGTACATACATTACATTACTTATCCTGTATTATACTCCAGAGCTGCGCTCACTATTCTGCTGGTGCAGTCACTGTGTACATACATTACATTACTTATCCTGTATTATACTCCAGAGCTGCACTCACTATTCTGCTGGTGCAGTCACTGTGTACATACATTACATTACTTCTCCTGTGTTATACTCCAGAGCTGCGCTCACTATTCTGCTGGTTGTTAGTAAGGTCGTGGACAGACACGTGTAAGATCTTTCCGGCTCCATTGTCGGGTTTATTAGTTCTTCTGTTTGGATTTGACTTCCTGTCACTCTCATTAGCTAATGCTTGTCATGGAGATCTCAGTCACCGGTTGTTACAATGTATCCTCCATACTGTAGCAGTGAGTGCAGGCCGCTCCCTCCTTTACCACGTGCAGGGCAGGGTTCGGTTCAGTCGTTCTGTGATTGATGTATTTGACAGGAGTTCCCTCTGATGGGTTTCCCGCCGCCCCCCGTACGTGGTGATTGGTCCTGGACAGATAGAAGTCACCTCGGCCGGGGACACAGGCTTCCCCATCACCTCCTTCCCACATGTCACTTATCTGATATCATTGACGTCATCCCGGTGACATTTCCCAGATCTGTAAGTTGCATTTAATGCAAACCAGAACAAACCCATCGCCAGCCTTAACCTCTTCACTGCCAAGGGTATCCCCCCTCCCCCGCTGGAATCTTCTATATAGATTATACAATGTATCACTTCTGTGACTGAGCTTTTATGTTCTTTACCTGCATTGATCTTGTGTCTTCCTCTTCCTTGAAGCCATGAGAATAAGAATCAGATAGGATCATATCCCGGGGTCCTCTAGAATTAAAAACATGGGAACTTTGGGTCCAGTTGTCTTGATCAAGACTGGCCCTGAACTCCATGGGGTTGCATATCATAACAGGGGTCTGTTTGGCAACTATGGGGCCCAAGGAGGCCGACACCCTCACACACTGGCTCATCCCTTATTACAAGTCATGGGAAGGAGATAGAAGAGACCAATAGCATGAATGGATGGGGCATGGGGTTTGTACATGTAACAAGACCCCCGTCCTCCATGTGCCATGACCATGTTGACTTTCTACCTTATGAATGGTTCTATCCTGGACTTCAGCCAAAACATACAGAAGAGCAAAGCCTGAAAAGAAAGTCAATACTGCGCATCAATATTCACTTTTGTGAGTCAATAGGATCTCAAGTACAATTGATAAAATGTCACATGTTCTTCTTCAGGCGCACACACCAAAATTAGCTCCTTGCTTGCATTGTCCTCGGCTCATTGGTTCTACATTTCACTGGGAACGATCTGTAACCTAATTTATACCCAATATATTATCTTTACAGCAGATCTGTAAGAACGTCCTGTGAGGAACCGACATCAGGTAAACGCGGAGTCTTATTCACGTCTTTAAGTGCCTTGGATTCTGCCATAGTGCTGGAATATCTGCATAGCCGAGGATGCATGCACATATGGGAGTAGAAGGGAGTTATAAGCAAGGTATCTAAACAGTCCCAACAATGGTCCCAAAATGGGAACTGCAAGACTCCTCCTTCAGACGTCTTCTGACCGTCACAAATGCACAAGAAAAAACACAGTCCACAGCTCACCATAAATCTTGAAGAGAATCAGCTAGACCAAGAGTGCACGAAAAAATACACCCCCGGCTGGGGTAGAACAATGCAAGAACCCATTTTTTTCCCCATTTTTCATGTATTGCAAAGTCAGGGATAACTTCTCGTTATCTCTACATCTTGTCCATCTTTGCAGAACCTTCATGTAATCTTAGAGCATCGGATCCCCATGGCCAAAGTCCCTCAGGACCTGCAAGAATGGCAGAATGGGCACCCCCGGAGGTGACAACTATGCTGAATGCTATAAGACAGCGCCTCTAGTGGTTGTTATACTGTATATGTCTCATATGATCCAGTCTCAGTCACCACATAGTACAGAGAGATTCCAAACACCTACAAACTAGGTGAATATCAGAGACGAGCGGATCTGCCCTTTAATAGAGAATAACACAATGTATCATTCCAAAACGATTAACAAATGACAAAAGCAAAACATTGCAGCAGTGACGTCCATGGCGGGTCAGTGCAGGATACAAAGGGTCAGGTTATACAGAAGCTCAGAGCCCTGCAGATTATTACCCCGGGGACAGTGGCCGACCTCGCAGCAGTGCAAAAATTTATGAAACATTTATTACTTGCTGATTGTTTACATGCAAAACACTGACCGTCCATCTGACCGCCCATCTGACGGCGAATCTCTGGCCATTGCTAGAAACTCCATAAAGCTTTACTCCCCGGGAAACCCAAGGGCAGACAATGCCTTCAATCCAGTGTAAACCTCAGGAGGGAGGAGACAGCAGGGTCTGTGCATCACCATGGAGCCTGGGTGACTGTGTGACTAAATGCTGCTCCAGGAAGATACAAATGGCCTCCATAGCTTACCTGCTACCCTGTTTCCTCGAAAATAAGACATGTTCTTATAATTAATTAGCTAACGAAATATATGACCTTTCTTATTTTCGGGGGATGTTTTATGCAGCGGCTGGAGCGGGGAACAATCAGCAAACAAAGAGGGGAACAATTAGCGGAGTGCCGGCATGACTGCCGGTTGTATGTGATCCAGAAGGTGAAGGGGGGGGGGGGTGTCTTATTTTCGGGGAAACAGGGTATAAGATAAGATAAAATAAGATAAGATTATCCTTTAATAGTCCCACCATGGGTAGGTACAAGACTGTCACTGGTAGTTGCTCAGATAAGTTGTGTAAATTGTATCTGGCTATAGGTTAGGGATGTAGTTATAGGGGGTGAAGAGGTTGTAGTCACCACCTAGCCCTGGATCATGAGGGAACCCAAAGCACATGCTGCAGCATAAGAAGGCACCAGTATTATATGGTGGTGGTGGTGGTGGTGGGGGCATTACAGATTTTGCACTGGGGTCCAAGAGCACTAAGTTATACCAGTGCTGTATGTTGTATTTGGATGTAGATACTTTGTATCTGGCTATGGTAATGTTGCATCTGGCTATGAATACATTGTTACCTGACTGTAGATTAATTGTACTTGGCTATGGATATGTTGTATTTGGCAGTGGATCTATTGTATCTGGCTGTAAATATGTTATAGCTAGTTGTGGATTTGTTGTATCTGGTTGTGGATATATTTTATTTGGCAGTGGATAAGCTGTATCTGTTTGTGGATCAATTCTACCTGACTCTGGATAAAATGTATCTATCTGTTGATACGTTGTCTGTGGTTGTAGCTAAATTGTATCTTGCTGTGGATCTACCGTATTTGGCTGTAAATATGTGCTATGTGGTTGCTGATATGCTGAATTTGCAGTGCATCCATTGTAGCTGGTTGTAGATATGTTGTCTCTGGTTGTAGTTAAGTTGTATTTGCTTGTAGTTATGTTGTATCTTGCTGTGGATCTGCTGTATTTGGTTGTGGATATGTTCTATGTGGCTGTGCGTCTACTGTATTTGGCTGTAGTTATGTGCTATGTGGTTGTTGATATGCTGTATTTGCAGTGGGTCCATTGTAGCTTTCTGTATATATGTTGTATTTGGCAGGGGATAGGCCGTATTTGGTTATAGATATGTTGTATCTTGCTGTAGATCTGCTGTATTTGGCTGTAGTAATGTTGTATTTGGCAGTGGATCCATTGTATCTGGTTGTCGATAATTGTATCTGGCTGTGGATATGTTCTATGTAGTTGGGGATATGTTGTATTTGGCAGTGGGTATGTTCTATGTGGTTGTGGATATGTTGAATTTTGCAGTATATCTGGCTGTATATAATTGTATCTGGCTGTATATAATTGTATCTGCATGTGGATATGTTGTATTTGGCAGTGGGTACATTGTATCTGGCTGTGGATATGTTCTATGTGGTTGTGGATATGTTGTATTTGGCGGTATATCTGGCTGTATATAATTGTATCTGGGTGTAGATAATTGTATTTGGTTGTAGTTATGTTGTATTTGGCAGTGGGTACATTGTATCTGGCTGTATATAATTGTATCTGGCTGTAGATATGTGCTATGTGGTTGTGGATATGTTGCATTTGGCGGTATATCTGACTGTATGTAATTGTATCTGGCTGTAGATATGTTCTATGTGGTTGTGGATATGTTGTATTTGGCAGTGGGTACATTGTATCTGGCTGTGGATATGTTCTATGTGGTTGTGGATATGTTGTATTTGGCGGTATATCTGGCTGTATATAATTGTATCTGGGTGTAGATAATAGTATCTGGTTGTAGTTATGTTGTATTTGGCAGTGGGTACATTGTATCTGGCTGTATATAATTGTATCTGGCTGTGGATATGTTCTATGTGGTTGTGGATATGTTGTATTTGGCGGTATATCTGGCTGTATATAATTGTATCTGGGTGTAGATAATTGTATTTGGTTGTAGTTATGTTGTATTTGGCAGTGGGTACATTGTATCTGGCTGTATATAATTGTATCTGGCTGTAGATATGTGCTATGTGGTTGTGGATATGTTGTATTTGGCGGTATATCTGGCTGTATATACTTGTATCTGGCTGTGGATCTGTTGTATCTGCAGCTTGTCCTATTCTGGGAGATTTTCCTCCTTTTGGAAAGTAATTTCTTTGATATGAAGAGAAGACGTTTGGATGAAGACAGAAGAGAGTCCTGGCTTTGTCTTCTGCTGAACATGCCAGTGACAGATTGTCCCATAAATGCGATTGGTACTTGAACGAGCAGTTACATAGTAATAACGTGTCGGGAACTACCGGATATCAGGCTGACTGATAGTGAGACAATGCAGAGGATCTCCAGTCATATTAGTCAGTGACCGCCGAACAAATTCAGGGGTCAAGTTTCTGATTTCCCCCTTGACCCTTGTTTGTAATGCCCCTCCCTCCCGTCAGGGCTCATCTACCATGAATGTCTTCTTCCATTACTCTGTATATTAAAGGGCTTCTCCACCTGAGATAGATATTTACATCAGCATCTATATGGATAACTGCATTGTATTGGCAAAAAGAAAAGTTGCAAATGTTTATTCACAATATAGGTTAAGAATTTTTGATGTCAGAAAACTGGAAGGTTTGATAAATCCCTCCACTGAGCAAACACCCCCAGCACTGGCAAGAAAAGTAAGTGAACCCCTGTGTTTATAACTTCTCTGTGATATTATTGGCTAAGGGTGTTTCAATTAGCCAAAACCATGAGTGTATTGAAGAAGAAGAGTCGCAGCAGCTGTGGTATTTCTGACCTTTACTGTCTCTCTCCTTACAGGAGTCACTCCTGGTTTTGGCTTCAGACAAAGAGATTAGGGCAGTACGGTGGCTCAGTGGTTAGTATTGCAGGAGTCCTGGGTTCAAATCCTGCCAAGCGCAACATCTGCAAGGAGTTTGTATGTTCTCCCCATGTTTGCATGGGTTTCCTCCACACACCAAAGACATCCTGATAGGGAATGTATATTGTGAGCCCTCTATGGGACAGTGACTGACAATATCTGTAAAGCGCTGCGGAATACGATGGCGATATAACAGTAAGCAGAATAAATAATACATTGGATGAGCAGAATCCACAGGTGCATTGCCCAATAAATAAAGACACACAAAACCTGGTTACTGACAAATCTGAAAGAATCGAGAGAGTGGATTAGGTAAAGAACTTCCAGAAGACGTCTTATAGAGACTTGTGACGCGGGAAAACTATGAAAATTGCAAAAAGTTGAAGACCCGGCTGTCCATCAATTCTCAGTTGCTCTGAGAACTGGCAATCCTGACCGAGGCAAGAAAGACCTTAAGGAGCAAAAGACCCAGAGATAGATAGATAGATAGATAGATAGATAGATAGATAGATAGGAGATAGATAGATAGGAGATAGATAGATAGATAGATAGATAGATAGGAGATAGATAGATAGATAGATAGATAGATAGATAGATAGATAGATAGGAGAGATAGATAGGAGATAGGAGATAGATAGATAGATAGATAGATAGATAGATAGATAGGAGATAGATAGATAGATAGATAGATAGATAGGAGATAGATAGATAGGAGATAGATAGATAGATAGATAGATAGATAGATAGATAGATAGATAGATAGGAGATAGATAAATAGGAGATAGATAGATAGGAGATAGATAGATAGATAGATAGATAGATAGATAGGAGATAGATAGATAGATGGAGAGATAGATAGGAGATAGGAGATAGATAGATAGATAGATAGATAGATAGATAGATAGATAGATAGGAGATAGATAGATAGATAGGAGATAGATAGATAGATAGATAGATAGATAGATAGATAGATAGATAGATAGGAGATAGATAAATAGGAGATAGATAGATAGGAGATAGATAGATAGATAGATAGATAGGAGATAGATAGATAGATAGATAGGAGATAGATAGATAGATAGATAGATAGATAGATAGATAGATAGGAGATAGATAGATAGATAGGAGGTAGATAGATAGATAGATAGATAGATAGGAGATAGATAGATAGATAGATAGATAGATAGATAGATAGATAGATAGGAGATAGATAGATAGATAGATAGATAGATAGATAGATAGATAGATAGGAGACACAGACAGACACTATGGGTCGTACTCTTGAATCTTCCCTCGTCTTCTGCAGCACAATCCTCAGTACAATAAGGAGCCGCTCTCATCTCCTCAATGTCTTCCGGTCATTACTGTGTAAATGAGGCTTTACAGGAAATGTATTTCGGAGGCTCCTGGGTCTGTAAACACTCGGCAGCCGCTCGCCACACCTGGCCCCGGGTTTCATGACTGCGATCACTGGGGCCCCTGCTCTGCGCACAGCTGCGTGCTTTACTGCAGGAGACGCCATAGCCCGGTCTCTGAGTGTCTCACGGTCACCATCACTCTCTGCTCTTTATGACCTCCGACATGAGCCGGTGCAGGTGTCGGCGTCTGACATCACTTTATTACTCCATTCATTCTGCAGCTAATGGCTAATTTGGGTCGGGGTAATTTTGCACATTTAAAGGGACACTAGACTTGTCGCCTAACTTCAGCGTTTGCTGCACAGTTGCCATAAAGCTGCTGTTCCCTGTTATCAGTCATTTTGGGATGAAGGGCGAGGCTGCCTGTGACAATTGCATCAAAATATGCAAAGTGAAATGTCTAAACATGATGTCCTGTCTATCTGACCACAACCAGATGCAAATGAAACATGAGGAAGGTCACTATCTTATTATACCCCAGACCCCCAAATAACTTCAGACCCCAAATAGATGTGGCTCTAAAGCAGAGATCAGAACAGATAATGACCCCAGACCAGACCCCGGAATAAATCAGGCACCTAAGTAAATGCAGACCCCGAAGCAGACCCTGCAGGTCTTTACATTTGCTCTTTCCTTCTGGCCACACAAAGTCCTGATAACACGATGGCCGTCAAGATAGTCTGTAGGTGCGTGGGAGCAAAAACACCGTAGGTACGGAGAGAGAAGGAGAGATCAATGTCTGGTCTGGGGTCTGTATAAAGATGGGTCTGGTCTTATGTCTGAATTCAGACGTGTGTATTTTTAGAGGGTCTGGTCTGGGGTCTGTCATTTTCACAAGATCTGTCTGTAGTCTATATTTTTTAGGTGTCTGGTCTAGGGTCGGTATATTTCAGGGGTTCTGGTTTGGGGTCTGTATATTTAGGGGATCGGATCTGGGCTTTGTATATTTAAGGGGTCAGATCTGGGGTCTGTATATTTAAGGGGTTTAGTCTGGAGTCTATATATTTCTGAGGGTCTGTATATTTCCAGGGTCTGGTCTGGGGTCTGTATAATTCCGGGGGTCTGGTCTGGGGTCTGTATATTTCCAGGGTCTGGTCTGGGGTCTGTATATTTCCGGGGGTCTGGTCTGGGGTCTGTATATTTCCGGGGGTCTGGTCTGGGGTCTGTATATTTCCGGGGGGTCTGGTCTGGGGTCTGTATATTTTGAGGGTCTGGTCTGGGGTCTGTATATTTCAAGGTTTCCTGACTGGAGTCTGTTTCTCCGGTGGCTTATCCTGGGATCGCTATTATTTTTGGGGTCTGCTCCTATACATCTACTAGTTGTGATATCATTGCCATGTGATGGGGTGACGTCCAATACAATGTCCAGGGCACTCAGGGATCTCACCAGAAGGCGGCGGCTCCCGGATAACTTTGGGGGATCTGGAGTCTTTGTCTGGAGTTTTACTTTAACAAGCACAATCCTGAAAGTATCAGAAAAGGAAGATAATGACATAATGAATATTTGCTCGTCTGCTGCAGGAAAATCCCTAAATTACACCCAATTAATGCCTCAAAGTCATTAATGAGCAATTTAACACACCTGTGTTTTCTGCAAAACAAACAGACTCCGCCAGGAGCAAATCGGCCGCATGATTATGTAAATCTTGTGTCTGATATATGGAAATGGCCAAGCACTAATCCCTTATAAATTTGGGGATTACAAGTATCATCACTATCCATATACACAATGCACATAGAATGGAAGAGCCCGAAGGGGCACAAATTAAAGAGGATTTCACAAAAAGTTATTACTTTCCATCCCCAAATAATGTGTTTGTCTAGGTCCATGTATATTCTATAATCTACAGACTGTGCAATAGGAGATATACAGATAGAGCCCTGCCAGGACCTTCCTTCTTACTATACAATTACCTATATATATATTACTATACTGATTGGGGAGGGGGTATAGCTGCACAATGTGAGTTCGGTTTCTTCATCTTTTTTGTTGCATTTGCAACCAACACAAAGCAAAGATCCCAAATACAATGATGCATGTAATGGATAAACTCCGAAGCCTTGCAAAATTAATGGAGAAGATGGAGCCGTACCTGCACAGCCCTCTCCAGACACTTCTATAGGAGCCTGTACTTCTTGGCTCAAACACAACCATATGGAAATGCTCTAAGACACAAAAACAGCTCTAAGGGGCGAAAGGTCTAGGAAATGTTCCTAAAAATACTGCTACTGAAAGTGAACACATAGTTACTGCAGGGAAGAGAGGAATGCAATAGATCAATCTAATCCATACACCCAGTGATTATTGTCACCTGATCTATACATAGAGATTGGGAAATTGGGACAATTGGGTTTATTTAAAGAAACAGAGGACGAAGGGTGTAACTGTAATGACTGGAATTATCTAAAATTACCCTGTTCTAGAGGTTACTAGAAAGAAGATACATGGCAATTATAGTAAGAGGGAACCATAAATCTCCTGAGTGGTTTTACATATATGTATGGATAGGTTTTATAACTACTATACTAGTTCCCTTGAGCTGCAAACAGACCATGCGGTGGATTCACGTGACATCATCAAAGCCACACCCCCAAGCACTGCAGCCACACCCCCGAGCACTGCAGCCACCATGGAGTCTATGGGGTCCCTGCCAATCGTATATTCCTAGGGACAGGACATCAATATTTAATGCTCAGTATACCCCTTTAAATAACCCCTTTAATGTTAGAATCTAATACACAATCCAGAATCAATTATATAGCCTTATAATGGATCTGAGCTGCAGTATAAAGCAGGGAGCATGGGGTGAGCAGCGGGCTGTATTAAATACATTGCAGCTGTATATAGTCCCAGTATCTGTGGGAGTTACTATATACAGTTTATTGCTATATGTGCAGTATATATGAGTATATTGCAGGGCTCTGACCCTCATGGGACGGCTCCTCGGTATTTGATGCTGACAATTCTGTCTTATATGTCAGTAAATGATCATTTATTAAGGAAGTGAAAGACCTCTGTTAGATCCTCCTGTCAGCCGTGGCCATGGGCCGATTCCAATGACGAGCTGTCATCACCTGCAGCAAGACGATGGAGGCGACAGGCGGTGTCATCGAGGTGTAATCCTGACGGTGACAAGGCATTGTGTGTAATGAGGACGCCGTGTTTGCAGGAGCGAGCTGTCATTCCCTATAATATGAATAGAGGAGGAGGAGAGGGGTGCACAAACTTCACTACATTAACCCTTACTGGCCATTAAGGGGGAGTCTGATGCCCAAACACTCTACAAACAAGTCTACTGAGTCCCTTTAATATGGACAGGTTACTATGGGGCAGTATATCTACAATGTATCCATATCAGTAATATTACAGGGGTGTTCCCCTTTAAGATCTACAATTAAAGGGAATGTATTTTTAAAATACAATAGATTAACCCCGGACCAATCACATTGTTCTAACGTTTTTATGGCGGTTAAAAGCGCGGACTTCCTCTTTAAGCAGGATGATCATCGTCTGCCACTCAAAGAGACGCCATGTAAACCGTGGCTACACAAACACGTTGTGATCGGAGGGTCCTACCCCGGCAGCCATCAATACGGGGCCTCATTAATAGGCCCATGTGGGAGCGAGTATCGGAAGGAGAAGAGCCTGCTGATCCAAAGCCGACCCCACTAATTAATAGACAGGGATTAATTAAGGCAGAGAGATGCGGAAAGTGTCAGTCTCACACCCGCCGGGGCATGGCGCGGGCGCTGGGAAATAATAACACACATTCACACTTTGTTTCCCATCTTGGAGTCAAGAACTTGTTCAATGCCAGAAGGATTTGCGCAGAGATTATGGCGCAGTTCCACTTCCTGCCTGAGCTCGGATGGTGGCTACTCACTCTATGGCAGATGCTATGTCCAACAGTTCTGTCATATTCAGTCCCATGTTCCCAGGATTTGACCCTTGTATAGATGCCAGACAGTAGTGACCCCAAAGCTGTGAGTGAAGCGGGGTTCACTGTCGGGGTTTGACTCTCAGCCTCATGACTGGTCACGTTTCTTAAACTCGGAGACGTCTTACGATATGTCAATTATTTATTGGGCTGTTCATTGTAATTGTGTCATAGATGGAAAAATGAAGTGATTGCAGATTTTGTGGCTTTCCCCGGACACGTCACTTCATGGGTATTGACATGTGATTGGGATATTTGGCTACTTTGTGTCCTGACTGACTACATGTGCGTTTCGGGCCTGCTCCGGAGAACACACGTAGACATTTCCTGGCATAGCGGACACGTAGAGCCATAATTGGGAGTTCTGTGACATGGGGACAGGAAGGACAAGTTATACTGCTGCTAAATATCAGTATCAGCAATGTAATCACAGGATCCCGAAATATCCGCAGCGTCCTCGTCACCCCGTGTAATGTCCCTCTCCATGTGCTATGTCCAGGGTAACCCTTTCCACCCGCGCCCTTATCTCAGTGGCCTTGGAGACGCCGCGTTGCTTTGCACCTTTCCTTTGTCCTAGCCTATAGACTCATGGTATGTGCGAGCACAAATATTAGCACATAAAGCATCCACGTCACTAGAAGCAAAGACATAATCTGTAATCTCCAGGAGCCAGGACATAGTGTGCAGGTAACGTAGCAATGCTCGCCATAACATCCGGGACAGTCGCTCCGGCCTAAACTAAACCCTGGCTTATTCCTCTTCTAGTAGCTCCGGCCAATGCAAAAAACTACAAGTCCCAAAATACCTGTGATTGGCAGAGCATGCTGGGAAGTGATGACTGATTGACCCTGCATTGTCTGCTGTATACAATGAGACCCCACCTGAAGCTGGGCGTGATACGGAATACTGTGTACTATTACTATGTACTGCCTATAACTATGTACTGCCTATTACTATGTACTGCCTATTACTATGTACTGCCTATTACTATGTACTGCCTATTACTATGTACTGCCTATTACTATGTACTGCCTATTACTATGTACTGCCTATTACTATGTACTGCCTATTACTATGTACTGCCTATTACTATGTACTGCCTATTACTATGTACTGCCTATTACTATGTACTGCCTATTACTATGTACTGCCTATTACTATGTACTGCCTATTACTATGTACTGTCTATTACTATGTACTGCCTATTACTATGTACTGTCTATTACTATGTACTGCCTATAACTATGTACTGCCTATAACTATGTACTGCCTATAACTATGTACTGCCTATTACTATGTACTGTCTATTACTATGTACTGCCTATTACTATGTACTACCTATTACTATGTACTGTCTATTACTATGTACTGCCTATAACTATGTGCTGCCTGTTACTATGTACTGCCTATTACTGTGTACTGCCTATTACTATATACTGCCTATTACTATGTACTGTCTACCGTATTACTATGTACTGTCTATTACTATGTACTGTCTATTACTATGTACTGCCTATTACTATGTACTGTCTACCGTATTACTATGTACTGTCTATTACTATGTACTGCCTATAATTATGTACTGTCTATTACTATGTACTGTCTATTACTATGTACTGCCTATTACTATGTACTGCCTATTACTATGTACTGTCTACCGTATTACTATGTACTGTCTATTACTATGTACTGCCTATAACTATATACTGCCTATTACTATGTACTGTCTATTACTATGTACTGCCTATTACTATGTACTGCCTATTACTATGTACTGTCTATTACTATGTACTGCCTATTACTATGTACTGCCTATTACTATGTACTGTCTATTACTATGTACTGCCTATTACTATGTACTGTCTACCGTATTACTATGTACTGTCTATTACTATGTACTGCCTATAACTATGTACTGTCTATTACTATGTACTGCCTATTACTATGTACTGCCTATTACTATGTACTGTCTACCGTATTACTATGTACTGTCTATTACTATGTACTGCCTATAACTATATACTGCCTATTACTATGTACTGTCTATTACTATGTACTGTCTATTACTATGTACTGCCTATAACTATGTACTGTCTATAACTATGTACTGTCTATTACTATGTACTGTCTATTACTATGTACTGTCTATTACTATGTACTGTCTATTACTATGTACTGCCTATTACTATGTACTGCCTATTACTATGTACTGTCTATTACTATGTACTGTCAGTCAGGTAATTGCAGAGGAAACGGCTCACTGTAATGGATTGTCCTGGTCTGATTATAATGGTAATAACCCCTGTGTCTATGGCCAGCACCACAGTGCAAGATGGCTACAAGCTGCTCACGGCTCCCTCTGCTGCATGTTACTAATGTGTCAGGGCTGGGACATCCTCAGTGACTCTGTGGCTCTTGCAGCTCATTATTCCTGCCATGCTGAGAGATAGATGGAGTGTGTGTTACTTTGTATACAGAGCCAGAAGACACAATTCTCAATGCCTGAGCCAGGGAAACTAAATATAACAAAGTGCACATCGGGCGCAGAGATGTGTCTCATTAGGACTGGCACAGGTAGTGGGGCAATGCCAGGGAGTCCAGTAATACAGGGCGAAGGGGTAGAAAGATAGATAACAGAACTAAGTCACAGCTCACACCATTCTTATTCAGACCCAGCATATCACCCCAGCCCTGCAGATAGATAGGTTACTGTCACCAGAACCAGCATATCACCCCAGCCCTGCAGATAGATAGGTTACTGTCACCAGAACTAGCATATCACCCCAGCCCTGCAGATAGATAGGTTACTGTCACCAGAACCAGCATATCACCCCAGCACTGCAGATAGATAGGTTACTGTCACCAGAACCAGCATATCACCCCAGCCCTGCAGATAGATAGGGTACTGTCACCAGAACCAGCATATCACCCCAGCCCTGCAGATAGATAGGTTACTGTCACCAGACCCAGCATATCACCCCAGCCCTGCAGATAGATAGGTTACTGTCACCAGATCCAGCATATCACCCCAGCCCTGCAGATAGATAGGTTACTGTCACCAGATCCAGCATATCACCCCAGCACTGCAGATAGATAGGTTACTGTCACCAGACCCCAGCATATCACCCCAGCCCTGCAGATAGATAGGTTACTGTCACCAGAACCAGCATATCACCCCAGCCCTGCAGATAGATAGGTTACTGTCACCAGATCCAGCATATCACCCCAGCCCTGCAGATAGATAGGTTACTGTCACCAGATCCAGCATATCACCCCAGCCCTGCAGATAGATAGGTTACTGTCACCAGAACCAGCATATCACCCCAGCCCTGCAGATAGATAGGTTACTGTCACCAGATCCAGCATATCACCCCAGCCCTGCAGATAGATAGGTTACTGTCACCAGATCCAGCATATCACCCCAGCCCTGCAGATAGATACAGTAGGTTAGTGTCACAGAACCAGCATATCTAAGTGTGGGGGTGGGGTGATAGTCCCTTTAAATGAAAAAAATTGTGGCCATTAGAGGCAGCGTTCTGTATAATGACTGTTAATGGGAGATATATAAACCCTTATAGAAAATTTTGGTGGACAATGTTGCATTTTAAACTTTACTTCCTTTTCAGTAAGCCACGCCTACCTGTCAGTAAAAGAATGTAAAACGATTGATTCATGTGATATACGTGGTACTAGGCATATACAACAGTTTCAGAAATGTGGCTTATTTTTGTTAGTAAACCTGCCTGAGTCTATTCTGTGGCTTCCTCATTGTGCTGTTCTGTGTTTCCTGGATCACTTCCATAGAATCTCATTGACTGCAATGTAACATCTGGCCGCGCCGCGCTCTTGTGATCGTGGCAGATCCGTCTTTGATACCCCCATACAGTTACATTGTATCAGGTTTGATATGACTTGGAGGACTACTGTGCCCGGTCTATTTGTGTAGAGCCAGCGGTGCAGCGGGTAGTCCATGTGGCACACCGGCGCTGTAAGAAGGTGCCAGCTCTACCTAGTAGCCTTTTATTACAGAGTCATTTACATCCCTTGTCGGGGGAAAGTCTCCAGCACTGAGATGGATTTCTCTGTTTGGTATTAAATTCACGTCAGCTGTCAGCGGCAAAACTCAGGGAGAGACGAGATCGCCCGAGACCAGATATCAGTCCTCAATCACAGGCACAGGAGCTTGTCAGCGATTAAAGGGTTAATCTGCTTGTCTTGTGCCGCACCTCTGTGTAATATGTATGAGATAATTATTGTTTGTAGCGGCAGCGGAATGTTATTAATAATAATAGATAATTAACAAATCAATAATTAGAAGGAGCAAAGATTACTAATTATATATCCAGGTTATACCAGCACGGTCCATATCACTATATACAGTGTATAACTTATACCAGCTGTACATATATAACTGTATACAGGAGATACCCAGGTTATACCAGCTGTACATATAGAATTATATACAGTATATACCCAGGTTATACCGGCTGTACATATATATTATATACAGTATATACCCAGGTTATACCGGCTGTACATATATAATTATATACAGTATATACCCAGGTTATACCGGCTGTACATACAGAATTATATACAGTATATACCCAGGTTATACCAGCTGTACATATAGAATTATATACAGTATATACCCAGGTTATACCGGCTGTACATATATATTATATACTGTATATACCCAGGTTATACCAGCTGTACATATAGAATTATATACAGTATATACCCAGGTTATACCGGCTGTACATATATATTATATACAGTATATACCCAGGTTATACCAGCTGTACATATATAATTATATACAGTATATACCCAGGTTATACCGGCTGTACATATAACCTGGGTATATACTGTATATAATTATATACCAGCTGTACATATAGAATTATATACAGTATATACCAAGGTTATACCGGCTGTACATATATAATTATATACAGTATATACCCAGGTTATACCAGCTGTACATATAGAATTATATACAGTATATACCCAGGTTATACCGGCTGTACATATATAATTATATACAGTATATACCCAGGATATACCGGCTGTACATATATAATTATATACAGTATATACCCAGGTTATACCAGCTGTACATATAGAATTATATACAGTATATACCCAGGTTATACCAGCTGTACATATATAATTATATACAGTATATACCCAGGTTATACCGGCTGTACATATAGAATTATATACAGTATATACCCAGGTTATACCGGCTGTACATGTATAATTATATACAGTATATACCCAGGTTATACCGGCTGTACATATAGAATTATATACAGTATATACTCAGGTTATACCAGCTGTACATATATAATTATATACAGTATATACCCAGGTTATACCAGCTGTACATATATAATTATATACAGTATATACCCAGGTTATACCAGCTGTACATATATAATTATATACAGTGTATACCCAGGTTATACCAGCTGTACATATATATTATATACAGTATATACCCAGGTTATACCAGCTGTACATATATAATTATATACAGTATATACCCAGGTTATACCAGCTGTACATATATAATTACATACAGTATATACCCAGGTTATACCAGGTGTACATATATAATTATATACAGTATATACCCAGGTTATACCAGCTGTACATATAGAATTATATACAGTATATACCCAGGCTATACGGGCTGTACATATAGAATTATATACAGTATATACCCAGGTTATACCGGCTGTACATATATAATTATATACAGTATATACCCAGGTTATACCAGGTGTACATATATAATTATATACAGTATATACCCAGGTTATACCAGGTGTACATATATAATTATATACAGTATATACCCAGGTTATACGGGCTGTACATATAGAATTATATACAGTATATACCCAGGCTATACGGGCTGTACATATAGAATTATATACAGTATATACCCAGGTTATACCGGCTGTACATATATAATTATATACAGTATATACCCAGGTTATACCAGGTGTACATATATAATTATATACAGTATATACCCAGGTTATACCAGGTGTACATATATAATTATATACAGTATATACCCAGGTTATACCGGCTGTACATATAGAATTATATACAGTATATACCCAGGTTATACCGGCTGTACATATAGAATTATATACAGTATATACCCAGGTTATACCGGCTGTACACATATAATTATATACAGTATATACCCAGGTTATACGGGCTGTACATATAGAATTATATACAGTATATACCCAGGTTATACCGGCTGTACATATAGAATTACTGTATATACAGTATATACCCAGGTTATACCAGCTGTACATATATAATTATATACAGTATATACCCAGGTTATACCGGCTGTACATATAGAATTATATACAGTATATACCCAGGTTATACCGGCTGTACATATATAATTATATACAGTATATACCCAGGTTATACCGGCTGTACATATATAATTATATACAGTATATACCCAGGTTATACCGGCTGTACATATATAATTATATACAGTATATACCCAGGTTATACCAGCTGTACATATATAATTATATACAGTATATACCCAGGTTATACCGGCTGTACATATAGAATTATATACAGTATATACCCAGGCTATACCGGCTGTACATATAGAATTATATACATTATATATCCAGGTTATACCAGCTGTACATATAGAATTATATACAGTATATACCCAGGTTATACCGGCTGTACATATAGAATTATATACAGTATATACCCAGGTTATACCAGCTGTACATATATAATTATATACAGTATATACCCAGGTTATACCAGCTGTACATATATAATTATATACAGTGTATACCCAGGTTATACCAGCTGTACATATATATTATATACAGTATATACCCAGGTTATACCAGCTGTACATATATAATTATATACAGTATATACCCAGGTTATACCAGCTGTACATATATAATTATATACAGTATATACCCAGGTTATACCAGGTGTACATATATAATTATTAGAGATGAGCGAACAGTGTTCTATCGAACACATGTTCGATCGGATATCAGGGTGTTCGCCATGTTCGAATCGAATCGAACACCACGTGGTAAAGTGCGCCAAAATTCGATTCCCCTCCCACCTTCCCTGGCGCCTTTTTTGCACCAATAACAGCGCAGGGGAGGTGGGACAGGAACTACGACACTGGGGGCATTGAAAAAAATTGGAAAAAGTCATTGGCTGCCGAAATCAGGTGACCTCCATTTTAGACGAATAGTGGATTTCAAATCCGGGTCATATGAGAATGTGAACTTTGTGACTATGAGACAGGGATAGCTAGGGATAACCTTTATTTAGGGGGGAATGTTATTAAAAATAACTTTTTGGGGCTCTATCGGGTGTGTAATTGTGATTTTTGTGAGATAAACTTTTTCCCATAGGGATGCATTGGCCAGCGCTGATTGGCCGAATTCCGTACTCTGGCCAATCAGTGCTGGCCAATGCATTCTATTAGCTTGATGAAGCAGAGTGTGCACAAGGGTTCAAGCGCACCCTCGGCTCTGATGTAGCAGAGCCGAGGCTGCACAAGGGTTCAAGCGCACCCTCGGCTCTGATGTAGGAGAGCCGAGGGTGCACTTGAACCCTTGTGCACCCTCAGCTCTGCTACATCAGAGCCGAGGGTGCGCTTGAACCCTTGTGCACACTCTGCTTCATCAAGCTAATAGAATGCATTGGCCAGCGCTGATTGGCCAATGTATTCTATTAGCCTGATGAAGTAGAGCTGAATGTGTGTGCTAAGCACACACATTCAGCTCTACTTCATCGGGCTAATAGAATGCATTGGCCAGCGCTGATTGGCCAGAGTACGGAACTCGACCAATCAGCGCTGGCTCTGCTGGAGGAGGCGGAGTCTAAGATCGCTCCACACCAGTCTCCATTCAGGTCCGACCTTAGACTCCGCCTCCTCCGGCAGAGCCAGCGCTGATTGGCCGAAGGCTGGCCAATGCATTCCTATGCGAATGCAGAGACTTAGCAGTGCTGAGTCAGTTTTGCTCAACTACACATCTGATGCACACTCGGCACTGCTACATCAGATGTAGCAATCTGATGTAGCAGAGCCGAGGGTGCACTAGAACCCCTGTGCAAACTCAGTTCACGCTAATAGAATGCATTGGCCAGCGCTGATTGGCCAATGCATTCTATTAGCCCGATGAAGTAGAGCTGAATGTGTGTGCTAAGCACACACATTCAGCACTGCTTCATCAAGCTAATACAATGCATTAGCCAGTGCTGATTGGCCAGAGTACGGAATTCGGCCAATCAGCGCTGGCTCTGCTGGAGGAGGCGGAGTCTAAGGTCGGACCTGAATGGAGACTGGTGTGGAGCGATCTTAGACTCCGCCTCCTCCAGCAGAGCCAGCGCTGATTGGTCGAGTTCCGTACTCTGGCCAATCAGCGCTGGCCAATGCATTCTATTAGCCCGATGAAGTAGAGCTGAATGTGTGTGCTTAGCACACACATTCAGCTCTACTTCATCAGGCTAATAGAATACATTGGCCAATCAGCGCTGGCCAATGCATTCTATTAGCTTGATGAAGCAGAGTGTGCACAAGGGTTCAAGCGCACCCTCGGCTCTGATGTAGCAGAGCCGAGGCTGCACAAGGGTTCAAGTGCACCCTCGGCTCTCCTACATCAGAGCCGAGGGTGCGCTTGAACCCTTGTGCAGCCTCGGCTCTGCTACATCAGAGCCGAGGGTGCGCTTGAACCCTTGTGCACACTCTGCTTCATCAAGCTAATAGAATGCATTGGCCAGCACTGATTGGCCAGAGTACGGAATTCGGCCAATCAGCGCTGGCCAATGCATTCTATTAGCCCGATGAAGTAGAGCTGAATGTGTGTGCTAAGCACACACATTCAGCACTGCTTCATCACGCCAATACAATGCATTAGCCAGTGCTGATTGGCCAGAGTACGGAATTCGGCCAATCAGCGCTGGCTCTGCTGGAGGAGGCGGAGTCTAAGATCGCTCCACACCAGTCTCCATTCAGGTCCGACCTTAGACTCCGCCTCCTCCAGCAGAGCCAGCGCTGATTGGCCGAATTCCGTACTCTGGCCAATCAGCACTGGCTAATGCATTGTATTGGCTTGATGAAGCAGTGCTGAATGTGTGTGCTTAGCACACACATTCAGCTCTACTTCATCGGGCTAATAGAATGCATTGGCCAGCGCTGATTGGCCGAATTCCGTACTCTGGCCAATCAGCACTGGCTAATGCATTGTATTGGCTTGATGAAGCAGTGCTGAATGTGTGTGCTTAGCACACACATTCAGCTCTACTTCATCGGGCTAATAGAATGCATTGGCCAATCAGCGCTGGCCAATGCATTCTATTAGCGTGAACTGAGTTTGCACAGGGGTTCTAGTGCACCCTCGGCTCTGCTACATCAGATTGCTACATCTGATGTAGCAGTGCCGAGTGTGCATCAGATGTGTAGTTGAGCAGAACTGCCTCAGCACTGCTAAGTCTCTGCATTCGCATAGGAATGCATTGGCCAGCCTTCGGCCAATCAGCGCTGGCTCTGCCGGAGGAGGCGGAGTCTAAGGTCGGACCTGAATGGAGACTGGTGTGGAGCTATCTTAGACTCCGCCTCCTCCAGCAGAGCCAGCGCTGATTGGTCGAGTTCCGTACTCTGGCCAATCAGCTCTGGCCAATGCATTTCTATGGGGAAAAGTTAGCTTGCGAAAATCGCAAACTGACAGGGATTTCCATGAAATAAAGTGACTTTTATGCCCCCAGACATGCTTCCGCTGCTGTCCCAGTGTCATTCCAGGGTGTTGGTATCATTTCCTGGGGTGTCATAGTGGACTTGGTGACCCTCCAGACACGAATTTGGGTTTCCCCCTTAACGAGTTTATGTTCCCCATAGACTATAATGGGGTTCGAAACCCATTCGAACACTCGAACAGTGAGCGGCTGTTCGAATCGAATTTCGAACCTCGAACATTTTAGTGTTCGCTCATCTCTAATAATTATATACAGTATATACCCAGGTTATACCAGGTGTACATATATAATTATATACAGTATATACCCAGGTTATACCAGGTGTACATATAGAATTATATACAGTATATACCCAGGTTATACCAGCTGTACATATAGAATTATATACAGTATATACCCAGGTTATACCGGCAGTTCATATATAATTATATACAGTATATACCCAGGTTATACCGGCTGTACACATATAATTATATACAGTATATACCCAGGTTATACGGGCTGTACATATAGAATTATACACAGTATATACCCAGGTTATACCGGCTGTACATATATAATTATATACAGTATATACCCAGGTTATACCAGGTGTACATATATAATTATATACAGTATATACCCAGGTTATACCAGGTGTACATATATAATTATATACAGTATATACCCAGGTTATACGGGCTGTACATATAGAATTATATACAGTATATACCCAGGTTATACCGGCTGTACATATATAATTATATACAGTATATACCCAGGTTATACCGGCTGTACACATATAATTATATACAGTATATACCCAGGTTATACGGGCTGTACATATAGAATTATATACAGTATATACCCAGGTTATACCGGCTGTACATATATAATTATATACAGTATATACCCAGGTTATACCGGCTGTACACATATAATTATATACAGTATATACCCAGGTTATACGGGCTGTACATATAGAATTATATACAGTATATACCCAGGTTATACGGGCTGTACATATGTAATTATATACAGTATATACCCAGGTTATACCAGGTGTACATATATAATTATATACAGTATATACCCAGGTTATACCAGGTGTACATATATAATTATATACAGTATATACCCAGGTTATACGGGCTGTACATATAGAATTATATACAGTATATACCCAGGTTATACCGGCTGTACATATATAATTATATACAGTATATACCCAGGTTATACCGGCTGTACACATATAATTATATACAGTATATACCCAGGTTATACGGGTTGTACATATAGAATTATATACAGTATATAGCCAGGTTATACCGGCTGTACATATATAATTATATACAGTATATACCCAGGTTATACCGGCTGTACACATATAATTATACACAGTATATATCCAGGATATACCGGCTGTACATATATAATTGTATACAGTATATACCCAGGTTATACCGGCTGTACACATATAATTATTTACAGTATATACCCAGGTTACACCGGCTGTACATATATAATTGTATACAGTATATACCCAGGTTATACCGGCACGGTCCATGTCACTATATAGAAGTTGATGTATATTTTCGGGCCCCCACTTGCAGGTATATGATGACATTTCTGGATGACATTTATAAGGGATAATCTTAAGACTCCGGTGTCTCTGTATTTATTCCTCTGGATCTTGAGGTTGCCGGATGGTAAATGTAGTTTATTGTGAATGATTACGCTTTGTGACACTGCAGTAAAGCAGATTTAGGGGGCACTTTGGGGTTTACAGACTAATAAATAGAATATCCCATAAAACACGACACTGCTGAAAACAGATGAAACCGATTCCAGACCTCAGAGTTCTCTTCCCTTAATCTTTTCTTTGTCCCCTACACTCTGACCACTAGGGGCGCTCTCCATAGGTGCTCAGTAAGGTCAGCGTCCCCCTTAATTACCATTGGCTGTATACTTCTCCCATAGAGGAATACTTGCCTGGTCCTTGAGCACTTTGCCCAGGGCCTGGGGTTGCCTAATATTGTAGATTATGTAATTTTATACCTATATATATCACATTGCTTAGATTTGGAATAGAGGGGCGGAGCTGTGACACCCATGTGTCACAATACAAGGCCTGGTGCTTTATATGGGGCAGGTGCGATATCAGGCGGGTGCGGGGTAACACCACAAGCTGTTTACGTTTCTTGTCTGGATTATTTTCATGTAATTTCCTGGCTAATTATTCCTCCTTTCCGGGTTCCCGTGTTTGTCTCCGCGCACACATAACATATAATTACCCGCCTGTTTTGTATCCCGCCGCGCGCTGACTACTGTATATTTTCCTTACTATTCTGAGTTGTAGGGCACGTTCTTCAGAAATACTCGCCCTGGAAATGAAAAACGAGTTTGTTTTCTGGTGACTTCTCACACAAAGCAGATTCAGAACATTAAAGGGATATTTAATTACAGCTGACATTGTTTCCGCTGTTCCTTCTATATAATGACAAACAGTATATAACGGTATAATTCATGGGATCCTATAGGCGGTGACTGCACACAGCTCACCGCCTTCTACTAGGACTGCGCGACCGGGAACAGACTGGGTTATACATTGTAACAATCTGTTGCCGTTCTC
This sequence comes from Leptodactylus fuscus, assembly GCF_031893055.1. Classification (NCBI taxonomy): domain Eukaryota; kingdom Metazoa; phylum Chordata; class Amphibia; order Anura; family Leptodactylidae; genus Leptodactylus; species Leptodactylus fuscus. The sequence continues at coordinate 2,944,124 of NC_134274.1, read as the reverse complement.
TCCAACTACTTATCTATAACAACCTCAAATCCCCCCTATATCTTATGTAGAGACCATAAGGGGGTACCCCCCCCCCCCCCCCCAATAAACTGTATCTGTGCAAATTCTGAACCTCATGATCCCATAATCACAGTGGTCCCCCCTTTGGTATACATCAGTAATTGTGAGATTCCCTAATACAAACCTCTAATGTCAGTAATAGTAACAGTGAGCACCCCAATATTGATGTTAGTAATGTTATTCCTAATATTGACCCCTTCTGTTATCTCTACCAATAGTGATCCCCCAATACTGATCACAGTGGTACCTACTAGTAATGGTGAGACCCCCAATACTGATCACAGTGGTACCTACTAGTAATGGTGAGACCCCCAATACTGATCACAGTGGTACCTACTAGTAATGGTGAGCCCCCCAATACTGATCACAGTGGTACCTACTAGTAATGGTGAGCCCCCCAATACTGATCACAGTGGTACCTACTAGTAATGGTGAGACCCCCAATACTGATCACAGTGGTACCTACTAGTAATGGTGAGACCCCCAATACTGATCACAGTGGTACCTACTAGTAATGGTGAGCCCCCCAATACTGATCACAGTGGTACCTACTAGTAATGGTGAGCCCCCCAATACTGATCACAGTGGTACCTACTAGTAATGGTGAGACCCCCAATACTGATCACAGTGGTACCTACTAGTAATGGTGAGACCCCCAATACTGATCACAGTGGTACCTACTAGTAATGGTGAGACCCCCAATACTGATCACAGTGGTACCTACTAGTAATGGTGAGACCCCCAATACTGATCACAGTGGTACCTACTAGTAATGGTGAGACCCCCAATACTGATCACAGTGGTACCTACTAGTAATGGTGAGACCCCCAATACTGATCACAGTGGTACCTACTAGTAATGGTGAGACCCCCAATACTGATCACAGTGGTACCTACTAGTAATGGTGAGACCCCCAATACTGATCACAGTGGTACCTACTAGTAATGGTGAGACCCCCAATACTGATCACAGTGGTACCTACTAGTAATGGTGAGACCCCCAATACTGATCACAGTGGTACCTACTAGTAATGGTGAGACCCCCAATACTGATCACAGTGGTACCTACTAGTAATGGTGAGACCCTGAATACTGACTCATGTGGCCCCCACTTGTATTGACACTTGATGTCACTTCTAGTAAACGTGATTCCTCCCAATACTGGACCCATGTAAGTCCCTATAGTTATGGGGATGCCCCCACTCATAGTGGTGATATGAATACTGACCCATGTGACCTCACCAGTATCCAGGACCCCAGTGGTCCCCCTAGTTATGGGGATGTCCCCCCTAGTATTGATACGAATACTGACCCATGTGACCTCACCAGTATCCAGGACCCCAGTGGCCCCCTTAGTAATAGGGATGTCCCCCCCTAGCATTAATACGAATACTGACACTGTGACCCCAGTAGTATCCAGGACCCCAGTGGCCCCCTTAGTAATGGGGATGTCCCCCCTAGCACTGATATGAATACTGACCCTGTGACCTCACCAGTATCCAGAACCCCAGTGGTCCCCCTAGTTATGGGGATGTCCCCCCCTAGTATTGATACGAATACTGACCCATATGACCTCACCTGTATCCAGGACCCCAGTGGCCCCCTTAGTAATAGGGATGTCCCCCCCCTAGCATTAATACGAATACTGACACTGTGACCCCAGTAGTATCCAGGACCCCAGTGGCCCCCTAGTAATGGGGATGCCCCCCCTAGTATTGATATGAATACTGACCCTGTGACCCCAGTAGTATCCAGGACCCCAGTGGCCCCTTAGTAATGGGGATGCCCCCCCTAGTATTGATATGAATACTGACCCTGTGACCCCCCAGTAGTATCCCGGACCCCAGTGGCCCCTTAGTAATGGGCGTGTCCCCCTAGCATTTATACGAGTACTGACCCTGTGACCCCCCAGTAGTATCCCGGACCCCAGTGGCCCCCTAGTAATGGGGATGCCCCCCCCTAGTATTGATATGAATACTGACCCTGTGACCCCCCAGTAGTATCCAGGACCCCAGTGGCCCCCTAGTAATGGGGATGCCCCCCCCAGTATTGATATGAATACTGACCCTGTGACCCCCCAGTAGTATCCCGGACCCCAGTGGCCCCTTAGTAATGGGCGTGTCCCCCTAGCATTTATACGAGTACTGACCCTGTGACCCCCCAGTAGTATCCCGGACCCCAGTGGCCCCTTAGTAATGGGCGTGTCCCCCTAGCATTTATACGAGTACTGACCCTGTGACCCCCCAGTAGTATCCCGGACCCTTCTGGTTTCCTCTTCATTCATGGCGATATTTCTACAGATTAACAATGGGATCACATTTGTTATTTTTCATTTTACATTTCTCTTAAGAATAATAAAGACTTCCAGGAACTTCCCGCTCGCTCCTTCACTCTCCGCTTCATCATCATTTTTTCCGCGCTCTCTCTCGCTGTGATAATACGTTATTTTTGCCGCCGGCATTAAACAGTCTTTTTTTTTTTAAGTTACAATTTGCTAATTTACCAGTGAGGCGTTGTGGCCGAGCGGCGCCATTTATTAGATTTGATCCGATGAATTTTTAGAGGAAAAAATTAGAGAAAATCTTAAAGGCGATTTCGGCCCCTGCAGAGCTTCGCATAAATACAGAGCGCAACGTCTCTCTTCTCCAATTGCTATGGAAACTGATGGTTGTGGGGGGGGGGGGGTTAGCTGGATCTTGCTGTCTAATGGGGCAAATGACTTCACACCGCCGTGGCTTTAACCCTTTCACGTCTTAATATCTTCCTCGCCACGCTCCAGCCGCCGGCTCCGTCATCGTCTGTCCAGGCCTGACACACGTATCGATCCACGGCCGTCCTACCCGTCCAGATCACCAGAATGATGACGATTATTTCATTCCTTCTATTATCTGATTGACTGAACTGGAAGATGATTAACATTGACAACTTTATACAGTAGGTCCGGCAGAGGTCGTCACCCAGCTTTCCCAGACTACGGCATGGCAGCTATAATGACCTTTAGGGCCATGCAAATGTTTTAGCTTGTCAGCAATTTCTTTTATTGCAACAATGTAGCTTTGCCTGTTTCAGACTTTATACATTGGATATACAGATGTGTCCAGAGATGAGCGAGTGCTATTCTAAACTCCTGTTTTGGAATGAATGGACGCAGCCGCACGCAGGGGGGCCCATTCATTCCTATGGGCACGTGGTATTCGAAATGGCCATTTAGAATAGTACTAGCTCATCTGGCTGAGATCGGAGAGTCGGGGACAGAGGAGTAGGACTCCGAGTTTGCTTTAATTCCTGACAACTTGTCCTACTCCTCTGTCCCCGACTCTCCGATCTCGGCCCTGTCTCCTTTCCCTCCTGTGTTGGTGCTCAATATGATAAGAAAAAACCTCAAACTGTCCAGAGACTAAACCAGACAAACAATTCTGTGCCGGAAACATCTGCCATACCGTACTGGAGACTGTAACATAAAGCAATAATACAGAGCGGCAATGATCATATCCTGGAACATGCAAATGTCTCTGACGTGGAGAGAAATCAATATGTCTGGGTCACTTCTGCCGCTTGGAAATATGAAGGACGATGATGTAAAAGACATCGGTGTAACAAAGTACAAAGGGGGGGAATTATAAAAGCAAAGTCTTCTATGCAGAGGTACAAGTGGAGGGGCAGATGCGGCAGATGGGGCAGATAGGGGCGACCATTATCTCAGCTTTAATCACACTTGCAATGGACAAGTTCTCAGACATCCTCTTGTATTGGGGTTGTTACTTCTGCTACATTTGTATCTATTCTTCTCCGCCGGTTGCAGCTTCGGTGTCACTCATGTTACTATTTAGTTCAGGATCTTGCCCTGTAGTATCCGGATAGATAATTCTGATACATTAGAGCAATATCAGGGAGATGATACAACTGTACACGTATTCTATAACTCTTCCTTGTGTCCTCTGTCTGGGCTGCTCTTGTGGTTCCCTATGATAATGCTGAGCAGCTCGATATTGGTGGGAATGTGGTGGATTTCACTTTTTTGAAGTCCTGGACGGAATCCTAAGTAATACTATGTTGGGTAGAATTCTAGAAGGTTCTTGCTGTCCGGTCCAATCCTTCCTGTCCGCAGGGGCTTCCCCTTCCCCCACCATTTCCAGTTCGGCTCCCTCCTGGTTCCTCTCCACATCTACTGGTTTGATACGAGAGAGCTGTTGACTGACAAGACTCTGCCGCCAGGTGCAGCGAACAAGATATAAAAGAGAATGAGTGAAGCGTGAAAGCGATCTCCAGATCTGGCAGGCGTGGAGCGGCCGCAGACATACCGGGTAACAACCAGCACTCCCTTATATCATTGAAGTTTTATTTCTGGCTGGAATTGCCCTTAAATAATTAATGTACAAACGAAAAAATAAAATGAAGACTGATCAGAAGTGCTGGTGGGGATGTGCTGGTGGGGATGTGCTGGTGGGATGTGCTGGGGGGGATGTGCTGGTGGGGATGTGCTGGGGGGCACCCGGTACCCCCACAGAGGCCCTTCTTAAAGGGGAAGCTCAGTGTTTATTAATAATAACAAAGAACATAGTAACAATTATAATAATGATATAAGTATAGTCTTCTCCTCTGCTCGGTTGTTCTGGTTTATGTTGGTGAGGTCAGGTCTGAAGGCTGAGCCTCTTATGCCATAACCTATTAGAAATGTAGATAAGCACACTATTAGTGACATCACAGTATAGTATGATGTCATCAGTGTGGCGGAGTAGCAGTACTCTCCACTAAGGCATCCTCTGCACCCATCGATTGGTTTGCCACATTGATTTGGATAATGACCTTTCATTTTTTTAATCTAAATTCTGGCAGAGCAGATCGGAGGGCGCCAAATGCTTAAGTAAGCGCTTATATTAATAGTACTGGTGCTACTATTACTACTTCTACCAACAATTCTACTATTACTACCGCCAGTTCTACTAGAGATTACTACTATCAATTCTACTAGTGCTACTACCACCACCAATTCTACTACTACTACTAGTGCTGTCACTAATACCACCACCAATTCTACTAGTGCTACTACTACTACTACTACTAGTATGACTACTACCAATAGTACTGGTGCTACTATTACTACTTCTACCAATTCTAGTGCTTCTACTAGCACCAGTTCTACTAGAGATACTATCAATTTTACTACCACCACCAATTCTACTACTACTACTAGTGCTGTCACTAATACTACCACCAATTCTACTAGAGATACTACTATTAATTCTAGTAATACTACTAGAGCTACCACTGCTACTCATTCTTCTAATACTACTGGTACTATTACTGCTAATACTAGTAAAACTACTGAAGCAACTACTACTACTACCAATAGTACGGTGCTATTACTACTACTTTTCCTTCTAATACCACCATTACTATTATTACTAATGTTTGCAAACCTCCTGGTGCTACAACTACTAATAATTATTGCTGCTATTATCACTACTACTAGTCCTCCTGTTACTATATTACTAGTGCAACTGTTACCACTACTTCTACAACTACTGGTTCTATTACCAATACTAGTTATACTATTACCACTTGCACTACTACTGAGCCGCTTACTAGCTGTACTACTCCTATTACTACTACTCCTATGGGTTCTATAGAGTATACAATGCTTTAAGTGTTTTTTGCCACCTTTCCCTGTCCTGCTCGAGGACTTGCACTGTGTGTGAGATTGCAGATCAGAAGGTTTGACCAGAGGTTAGAGGCTATAGAGGTAGCAGTTACATTGGGGCCCTCAGGGGCCCCGGCCACATAACACTGCTCTGTTCTGGCTCCTCTCTCCTGAGTTATCTGCTCCACGCTCATGTCTGTGTTACACAATCGCGGTTTTACATGCCAGCGCTACTTGTCACACTTCAGGGCCGTCACTCAGCTGGAAGGAATTATGATATCTCAAGGGGAAAAGTAAGTTCTGGAAAGTGAATCTTGTTCAAACATTCTCAGAGGCCTGAGAACAATAAACGGCAAACGGCTCCGTCGTGGCAGAAAATCTCTCTGCGCTGTTTGTTTTAGTCGCTTTCCTGAGAATGAACCTTTTGTGAGTTCATAGAGGGCAAGTGCAGAGAGTCAGCCCCAAGTGCAAAGAGTCAGCCCCAAGTGCAGAGAGTCAGCCCCAAGTGCAGAGAGTCAGCCCCAAGTGCAGAGAGTCAGCCCCAAGTGCAGAGAGCCAGCCCCAAGTGCAGAGAGTCAGCCCCAAGTGCAGAGAGTCAGCCCCAAGTGCAGAGAGTCAGCCCCAAGTGCAGAGAGTCAGCCCCAAGTGCAGAGAGTCAGCCCCAAGTGCAGAGAGTCAGCCCCAAGTGCAGAGAGTCAGCCCCAAGTGCAGAGAGTCAGCCCCAAGTGCAGAGAGTCAGCCTCAAGTGCAGAGAGTCAGCCCCAAGTGCAGAGAGTCAGCCCCAAGTGCAGAGAGTCAGCCCCAAGTGCAGAGAGTCAGCCCCAAGTGCAGAGAGTCAGCCCCAAGTGCAGAGAGTCAGCCCCAAGTGCAGAGAAAACCAAAAAATCCCATTCTTACCAGTACCAGGGGCCCCTCTTGTACTTATTGTATGTGAGGGATTCACATTCTGCCGCTTATCTTATAATCATCCTCTTTGTTATTAGACTCCAGAATCCCGAGGATTGGAACTTGTGTCTGGTTAGAGAAGTCAATCTTGGCAAAAACATCAGATGGATTTTCTGAGGCTGAAACATATAATCTTCCATCTTATAATTTCCAGGAGGTCGGGAGGTAATTTCGCTGCCATTGTGAAGCAAATGAAGATCGCAAAGTGGCGGCAGCGATGTCAGGCGGACCTAGTGATGGAGGGCAGGACGGGAGATGTAACAAACTCACACACCAGATACCCCGAGTAAGAAACAGAGTGACTACCGCAGGACAACTCTATAAAGCACGGCTAGTAACTCAGTGAACAGACCTCTTCTATGTCCAGTGCTGCTGCTCAGTGCACCTGGGGTGGGGCCATGTCCACTGCAGCACTTATTTTTGTCTATAGCAGTGTATGGCAGTATTATTTCCTACATTACTGTATGGCAGTATTATTTCCTACATTACTGTATGGCAGTATTATTTCCTACATTACTGTATGGCAGTATTATTTACTACATTACTGTATGGCAGTATTATTTACTACATTACTCTATGGCAGTATTATTTACTACATTACTGTATGGCAGTATTTCCTACATTACTGTATGGCAGTATTTACTACATTACTGTATGGCAGTATTATTTACTACATTACTGTATGGCAGCATTATTTACTACATTACTGTATGGCAGCATTATTTACTACATTACTGTATGGCAGTATTATTTCCTACATTACTGTATGGCAGTATTATTTCCTACATTACTGTATGGCAGTATTATTTACTACATTACTGTATAGCAGTATTATTTCCTACATTACTGTATGGCAGTATTTACTACATTACTGTATGGCAGTATTTACATTACTGTATGGCAGTATTATTTCCTACATTACTGTATGGCAGTATTATTTCCTACATTACTGTATGGCAGTATTATTTACTACATTACTGTATGGCAGTATTATTTCCTACATTACTGTATGGCAGTATTATTTACTACATTACTGTATGGCAGTATTATTTACTACATTACTGTATGGCAGTATTATTTACTACATTACTGTATGGCAGTATTATTTCCTACATTACTGTATGGCAGTATTATTTACTACATTACTGTATAGCAGTATTATTTACTACATTACTGTATGGCAGTATTATTTACTACATTACTGTATGGCAGTATTATTTCCTACATTACTGTATGGCAGTATTATTTACTACATTACTGTATGTGTTAAATATCTTGTATTTGCCGGTGAGACTTGTGTCCACTGTTAAATATCCAGACCTGGCCTTGTCCACGATAGGAAGAAGTCATCTTGTTATAAATCAGTGTAGAGGTTTATTAATATCTTGAAGGAAAACACAGGAACAGGGAAAATGTCCAAATAACACAAATATCAGTCAATTGTCAATAGCTTACATCTTCAGAGAAGTTAAATCATCTGGATATCTTGTAGTTACAGCTTGGTTCATGCTTGTCATCTGGTTGGTGGACTTGGGCTGGTTACGACGTCCATGGATGTCCATCTGCCTGGACCACCCACCCTGGTGTTCCCAAAGACAGACCTCCTGGTCTTCCCCTGGTCTTCCCAAAGACAGACCCAGACATGTGTATTTCTTACTCATTTATATTCATGAGAGTGGGTGTTACCTTCCATCTTGTAGCTATGTAAGGAGATTTCTAAAATAGTGTACTCTAACCGCACCCATGTTCCAAGAATATAAGACTATGATGTCAGTAGAGTGTTAACCCCATGTCTGCTAGAGAATATTGTAAATATATAATATTTAACATTTCCCCCTTTTGAGAGTGAAATATCTGTTTGAACTCTCAAGATATACCATACGACAATATTCATACAATTAGATTATATCTTCTTTCTTCTTTGCTGAATACTGGAACTTAATTTTCATTAATTGTCCATATAATAATTTCATCAATTTGCGATACATTTTGACATTAGTAAACGTTATGGTATGTTATGGTAAACTGTGATCAAAGATGGAAACAATTTGATCCACTATCTAACCTACACCTGATGAAGGCTCTTCTTTCATCGTCTGGTCTTCTGGTCATCTCTTCTTCCGTCATAATAGAAGGCTTATTACCACAAATGTAGTTCTTGACTTAAAGTCCTTTAGATTTCCTCCGTGTTGTGCAGATATTATAACATTGTCCATTAAAGTTCATATTGTGAAGATATTGATATAACAGCAAAGTCCATATGTTATGTTTCACTTTACCAAGACATAGACTGTAGAGGAGTTTCCTTTGCTAATCACCTTGACCACCTGTCACTGTAGAATCATGTGACACTTCTGGAGCAATACTGCAAAAGCAAGGCAAGTGTGAATTCTGACATCATCCCTGCTGCTTGTCAGTTAGGTTCAGTCCTGGAATCTCAGTCTCTTGGATACACAATATCTGTATTCGGGTTTTATCATTCACAACCCTTTTGCTCACCAAACAACTTGAAGTCTTGAAATAGAGAGGATTCCACCAAACATTGATGAGGACGTCTTTATATCTGTCCAATCATCCGCTGATCAAAGGTTCCAAACTCCAGTAATAGTTTTTAAACACAGTCCTTGGCATAAGCTTAAGCATATAGCATCATACCTTCAGATTTTGTCTTTTCCCGCACATCTTCTTCTTGTAACTGTTAAAGTCTTTTTATTAACATTTGATATCAAACTTTATCATAATCTTGGACTTGATTGAAGATAAGTTTTCTTTCCCTAATAGCTAAGCCAAACTAGGCAATTAACTAAACTATAATATCACAGTGTACCATACCACTCATTTATATATCATACTTCTCTTTACATTGTATCAATATTTATATTTGACTTATTAAAATATTGATATTCAATACATTTATCAAACTATCAGATAATAGTACTTTGGATACAATAATCTATATAAACATCATATATCAACATATATATCTTTATATCTATATGTATGAATATATATGTGTAATTTACTTGTGATGACAAATTGCAACATAACTCTGAAATATAATGTGATTATTAATTACCATTCTATAGACAATCACAATATTTATTCTTTAGTTAGAACTTTTCACCAATTATACTAAACATATGTTCCTATATGAATGTGTTATATTATACTTAATCATACATTTTCTAAAGTTTAATCACTTTATTTCCTTTTTAATAAGATATTATTTTATTTTAAACATTCATTTATTAAATATCATTGTGTTCTTTATCTGAGACACAATATTAACCTTTATTCATAAAAACGTATGTGCCTAAAGTTTCCTCTTAACACCTCGTCTCTTCACAGATTCCTGTGACCTTCTTAACCTTTCAGATACCTCCAATACCAAGAATAGAGACAACACTTGTGCCAACACACTCTTGTCTCTGTCTTAAACTTAACTGTATATATTCTTGTGTACTGGCTGTATATGAATACCATATATATGAAATAAGTATATAAACATAAACTTTTCAAAATATGTCACATCCTATAATCAGAAGTTTGAAGAATAAACCAGAGACTATCTCTCTTGATATCCCATATCCTTTGATGATATTATGCTTCTCCTTTCATGAAGATGATTAGCTTATCTCATTTGCATATAAGACATATTTTTCCCAATGTTTGTTTTCCCAATGTTTGTTTTCCCAATGTTTGTAGATGTTGATGTGTGTAAGTGTATGCAAGTGTGTGTGTACATGTAAGAATACATAATGAATAATAATACAATAAATCAATACTGCAATACTGGCTATAGCTAACTAGATTTTCCCACCATAACTAATATATTTATTATCCCATGATCCAATTACCACAATAAACCTTTATTATTTGTCAGGTTTGAACAAATATATTGAAGATTATCTGTATCTTCTCAAAAGCTACTTTTTCCTACAGAATGTTCACCTAAAATAACCTTGCTTTGTAGTGCAGCTGTCACCTTTTCTCTCAGCTCATGTGACTTAAACACTTGGTTTTCCTGTAGGTATAAACATATGAGGTTCCTTTCAATGGATTTCACATATATTTGCTAATTTCCCAATTTAATATAGAGGATCATATAAGATAAAAAATAGAAAGAAATAGAAAAAGAAAATAGAAATAGAAAATAGAAAGAAATAGAAAATAGAAAGAAATAGAAAATAGAAAGAAAATAGACGTCTCTTTGTTGGATATATTTTCCTTTTTTCCTTGTTGGATGCATCCTGATTTTCTTAGGCCTATTTGTGATGTCACAGATCTGTTGTATACACCAGTGGACACATAACACACATAACACTTATACTGACCAGCCCATCAGGGTCACAGGTCACAGTGTGTTGCTGTCAATCAACTGACCACATGAACGAACACTTATTCTCACAGTAAGTAAGAGCTCCATGCCTAGTTGCATGCCTTCATACATAATGGATTATAACTTGAAAATCCTAAAAACATGGACTTTACATGAAACTATTGAAAAACATGCTTGAGGTAAGTTAGAACTTCTATCACTTTATCATGCATTGTTATTAGTCACACCATGTGAAATTAGTTTACTCATTAATAGTTAGACACTCCATGTATTCTTTTGGCTATAAGGAAAGAATGATGAATGAATGGACATCACTGATTGAACTGATCCATTTTTCCATATATCTATATCTGATGAGAAAAAATAGATAAACTTTAGCAAAAACCAAATTAATACAATAATGATTTTAACCAATGGAAAATTTAATAACTTTATGGATCCCTAGTACTATTTGATCATATTCATATAATGTACATAACATGTTCCTCCTCTCTCTGCATCCAGAGAGTGGACTATGACAAAAATCTGTCACCACACATCAGGCTCTCCTCCTATATGTGTGTGTATATATATAATAATATGATCCATAGTATTATTCACAATAGCATAATTAGGATTATTTTACAAACATTATCACATAATCATGTGGGTTATACCTGATCATTGGACTTCTCCTCATGTAAAAGGGATTTCTCTTTACATAGCCAGATAGTACATAAGTAAATACTCAATAGACAGTCATTCCTTCAGAGATACTTTTAAACTCGACCCCTGACCTTCCTGTCAATCACATCCCACAATAACTCCACCAGGTCATTAGAGAATGCCAAGCTTGCCCTTTTCCTAAAAATATTAGGTAGCTCAAATTCCTCTTGGTTACTGGGAAGATCTGACATTTTGGAGACAACTGGTACATTCCCAGATACATTCTTTTGCAGATACTCAATAGATTTGGCTGGCTGCAATTCTTTAATTTCAGTTAATAATGGAATTTCAATTTGTGGATTTTCTTGCATGGCATATGGTTTATATGCAACATGTAATTTCCTACGTTTCTCATAGATTTTGTCACTTTCCCTCCTATAAATAGGGGACACTTTAACATGATTTGACAGATGTCTCTTAATAGGCTTTGCTTTTTGCTTTGGACATACTCGATTTACATTTGACATATGTTTCTGATGTCTTCTGGCCATGTCCAATAAACTAGCAGCTTCAAATAAAGTCTTCTTATCTGACGCACTGGCAAGGGTGACTGCATCCAAGAATTTGAACTTTTTAACAAAACTTTTCACCATAGATGAAGAGTTCACCTTTTGAATGACAGTTTTGTATGTTCTCTCAAATTTAGACATGAATGCATATGTACATTCTTTTCTGCCAATCTTTATCTCATTCAGTATATCAGGTGTTGGCATGCTGTCACCTCTAGTGCACCAGATTAATTTCTTTAATCTCTCCACATCACTGTCTTTTAACCATACATTTGACTCATTATCATAAGACATTTTTGCAGATAAACGTTCTGTAAAATCAATAGGAAGCCATAATTTAAACAGTTTATTTCTCTGTTCAATATTTAGATCAAATTTCTCTGCATGGCTTTCAAAAATTTCTGAGTTTCTACACACATGGATCTTTACATCATATGTGGGAATGGCTTTACTCAGATTGATCAAAAATTCCTGAGATTTTAATTTCAATTTAGTTTCTTGTATCATTTGTTCTTCACCATCTATGGCCATTACTGCCACATGGTGCTCTTTGTCAACATATTGAGATTTCTCATTATCTGTCTGAACAGATTTATGCATACTATTACTTAATTTCTTCTCTGTTACCACGTTATTAAAAATCTTTACCATAGAAGCTATATTCCTAAATACCTGCTTCTCTTTTGTAGAACAAATTCTATTTTCAATCTTAGAATTTGCCTGCTCACATTGTGTATACAAATCTTGCCATATACTCTCTATACTGTCACTAGGCAAAACTTTAAACTCACAGTTACACTTTTTAGACAATGACTCTAATTTTTCCATACTTTAAAAGTAAAATCTTTACTCACCACTGTAGAAAGCTTCACCTTTAGCTTGTCCTTGGAACAGCTGGTCCCTGTCATCAGAACGTCTCAGTACGTCTGGCACTTGTGGTCCTTCTGTGTTTCCTCACTGGCTTTCCTCACACAGGCTTCCGTATCATATAACACGTGTGCAACAGTCATCTGTATCTCACCAATATAAGTTCTTTTTCGAAGTCTTCCTGAATCTTGCAATTCATACAACTTGCAAAATACACCTCTCTTCCCCCTTAATTGCAAGTGAACGGAACAAGAAAAACAGGAAAAAAACGACCGTGCTGGGCTCGCCACTGTTAAATATCTTGTATTTGCCGGTGAGACTTGTGTCCACTGTTAAATATCCGGACCTGGCCTTGTCCACGATAGGAAGAAGTCATCTTGTTATAAATCAGTGTAGAGGTTTATTAATATCTTGAAGGAAAACACAGGAACAGGGAAAATGTCCAAATCACACAAATATCAGTCAATTGTCAATAGCTTACATCTTCAGAGAAGTTAAATCATCTGGATATCTTGTAGTTACAGCTTGGTTCATGCTTGTCATCTGGTTGGTGGACTTGGGCTGGTTACGACGTCCATGGATGTCCATCTGCCTGGACCACCCACCCTGGTGTTCCCAAAGACAGACCTCCTGGTCTTCCCCTGGTCTTCCCAAAGACAGACCCAGACATGTGTATTTCTTACTCATTTATATTCATGAGAGTGGGTGTTACCTTCCATCTTGTAGCTATGTAAGGAGATTTCTAAAATAGTGTACTCTAACCGCACCCATGTTCCAAGAATATAAGACTATGATGTCAGTAGAGTGTTAACCCCATGTCTGCTAGAGAATATTGTAAATATATAATATTTAACAGTATGGCAGTATTATTTCCTACATTACTGTATGGCAGTATTATTTACTACATTACTGTATAGCAGTATTATTTACTACATTACTGTATAGCAGTATTATTTACTACATTACTGTATGGCAGTATTATTTACTACATTACTGTATAGCAGTATTATTTACTACATTACTGTATGGCAGTATTATTTACTACATTACTGTATGGCAGTATTATTTACTACATTACTGTATGGCAGTATTATTTACTACATTACTGTATAGCAGTATTATTTACTACATTACTGTATGGCAGTATTATTTACTACATTACTGTATGGCAGTATTATTTCCTACATTACTGTATGGCAGTATTATTTACTACATTACTGTATAGCAGTATTATTTACTACATTACTGTATGGCAGTATTATTTACTACATTACTGTATGGCAGTATTATTTCCTACATTACTGTATGGCAGTATTATTTACTACATTACTGTATGGCAGTATTATTTCCTACATTACTGTATGGCTGTATTATTTCCTACATTACTGTATAGCAGTATTATTTACTACATTACTGTATGGCAGTATTATTTACTACATTACTGTATGGCAGTATTATTTCCTACATTACTGTATGGCTGTATTATTTCCTACATTACTCTATGGCAGTATTATTTCCTACATTACTGTATGGCAGTATTATTTACTACATTACTGTATGGCAGTATTATTTCCTACATTACTCTATGGCAGTATTATTTCCTACATTACTGTATGGCTGTATTATTTCCTACATTACTCTATGGCAGTATTATTTCCTACATTACTGTATGGCAGTATTATTTACTACATTACTCTATGGCAGTATTATTTCCTACATTACTGTATGGCTGTATTATTTACTACATTACTGTATAGCAGTATTATTTACTACATTACTGTATGGCAGTATTATTTCCTACATTACTGTATGGCAGTATTATTTACTACATTACTGTATAGCAGTATTATTTACTACATTACTGTATGGCAGTATTATTTCCTACATTACTGTATGGCAGTATTATTTCCTACATTACTGTATGGCTGTATTATTTCCTACATTACTGTATAGCAGTATTATTTACTACATTACTGTATGGCAGTATTATTTACTACATTACTGTATGGCAGTATTATTTCCTACATTACTGTATGGCAGTATTATTTCCTACATTACTGTATAGCAGTATTATTTACTACATTACTGTATGGCAGTATTATTTACTACATTACTGTATGGCAGTATTATTTCCTACATTACTGTATAGCAGTATTATTTACTACATTACTGTATGGCTGTATTATTTCCTACATTACTGTATAGCAGTATTATTTACTACATTACTGTATGGCAGTATTATTTACTACATTACTGTATGGCAGTATTATTTCCTACATTACTGTATGGCTGTATTATTTCCTACATTACTCTATGGCAGTATTATTTCCTACATTACTGTATGGCAGTATTATTTACTACATTACTGTATGGCAGTATTATTTCCTACATTACTCTATGGCAGTATTATTTCCTACATTACTGTATGGCTGTATTATTTCCTACATTACTCTATGGCAGTATTATTTCCTACATTACTGTATGGCAGTATTATTTACTACATTACTCTATGGCAGTATTATTTCCTACATTACTGTATGGCTGTATTATTTACTACATTACTGTATAGCAGTATTATTTACTACATTACTGTATGGCAGTATTATTTCCTACATTACTGTATGGCAGTATTATTTCCTACATTACTGTATGGCAGTATTATTTAAATCCCTGCATTTTTGGGATCCCAAGTATAGAAATGGTTTTCGCAGGGTAAAAGCTGCATTTTCGTCAATCAGTGCAATTACAAATGATTGGGTTCTCATCTCCTGAACCCCGATGTGCAGATGACTATATCAGCCTGTGAACTGCGCCGCCGGTGAATTCCCATGCAGATCCTGCTGACGTCCATCTGGCCAAGCCTCGCGAATATTCATTTGCATTACTAACAAATGCCCTGAAGCTAAAAGGGATGCAGCCAGCGGGTTATTGCAGACCTCCGTCTCCTATCACGTAGATATATCGCCCCCTGTACAGCTTCAGATCATATGATGTGACCATTCTATAACATATAAACTTCACACGCAATGTCACAAGTATAGACTGCCTTACCAGCTGTCACACAATATACCGGCCTGCAGGGCAGAATGTGATATTTAAAGGGATGCTCCATTGTTCCCGGGTAGTAAATGGTTTTAATTTCTGGGGTTCATATATAAAGATCCGCCATAAAACTAAAACCACTTGACTAAATATTCCCCTGCTGAACGCATGAGAAATGCAAGATGACGGCAGCGGCTCCTTTAAGACCTGTATGTGTGAGCAGGGAGTGGCTGAACTTGCTATTTCTAATTGACTATTTGGGACGCGTACAGATTAGGATTGGCGCACAAAGCTCATGGCTCCCTGCATAAATACAAGCCTAGTTCATGCAGACGTCGGCCCGAGCTGATGGACATCTTCAAGTACTCGCCCTCCAAACCAATTAAGCGGAGAATAAACCAGAAGAATGGCGGCCATCAATTACCTTCACCGCGGGTACAAAACACAACGCTTGGCCAGAAACCGTTAGATAACAAGCAAAAGAATCATCAAATAAACAAATGTGCAACTAATGTAAGAGCACGCTGCGCTACGTGCGGGGTACGTGATAATTGTTACTTATCACATGTCAGTCCAGAAAGAGAGTCTGCTGTAAATACACCTCAAAGGATAACAATCCGCCATTTACTGCTGCTGCAAATTATACCGGATGACAGCAGCTGGAAAATGAGCTTCAAAGAGCAACTCGCAGCTGAGAGTAGGAGAACGCGAGCGACCGCGGCGCCGCCGAATATTACTGAGTAACATCATCACAAGCTTCACTATCCAGGTCTCGCTACATTAGATGGTGCATAAAAACATCCTATGTTTAAGAATACAGAATATCTACCACAATACTGCACAAGCACAAGCATCCTATGTGAAAGTTTGTGAGTTTGGATGTTTGTTCCTCAATCACGCAAAAACGGGTGAACGGATTAGCATGAGATTTGCCACAGACCTAGATATTCACTAGGAAGGAAACATAGGATACTTTTTAGGTCACACACACACCGGAATCCTGACCGTGACCAGCAAAAGTGCTCCCCGGCTCCGCTGCAGGACCTGAGATGACGTCATCACAGGTCTTTCAGTGGGGCTCCGATTGCTTGGCTGTAGTCTGGGGGCGGGCCGCAGGGGAAGCCGAGCGGCCTGATACGTTGGTGGACTTGCGTGGGAGGCACCACTGACAAAGTCTCCGCCCTAGAAAATGGTGGTGACTCCCGGTTCGGAGCGACGATGCCATGCCGGCCGGCAGCATGGAGCCAGCATACATTGTGGTCGCCTCACCCCACATTCTGCAGACAGCCGCACCAGCAGCAGTGACCTACAAGGAGCTATAGACCCACAAGCCGGCACGCACCCACTCACTGGAAGAAAATGCTGGCGTGCATGCCGGCATCTGAGAGCCGCACCTGCCGGCATCGCTGGAGCCCGGTGCGCGACGTGGAGTGGTGAGTCCGCCAGGGCCCCGGGGGTCGGAAGGGGTACAGGGAACTGTGCCGCACTCCCACAGATCGCCGTCCACTTGTGCCACGCGCCGTGCATGGCCGCAGCAGCTGGCCGCAGGAGCCCAGGATGGGGTGGCACCGGGTTCGCAGGTGTGAGTGTGTGTGTGGGGGGTGATTAGAGATCGCAAAAATGGGGCACAGGAAGGGGGGGTGTAGGGGAGGAAAGGGGCACGGGGTGAGGTGGGACGTGGGCTCAGGGTCGAGCGTTGGGGAGGGAGAACGGAGTGAGACAATATTGGAGTGGATAGAGAAAAAAGTGGGGGGGCGAGGCGTGAAAGGAAGGGAAAGGGGCCAGCTGGGCGCAGGATGGTTGTCCATGGGCGCACTGGGGTTGGAAGGGCCCACTGTGGCCACAAAGCAAAGGCGGGGGGGGGGGGCAGGCTTTACTGCATGTGGGGCAGGCAGGGGGTGGGGGCGCCGCGGACGAACTCGCAGGTAATGCTAGTACTGCCATATAACTAAATAGTTTCAGGCGCCATATACCCACCATAGTCATATACAGTATCTGGTAAACTCACAGATTATTTTAATATTTTTTTAAAAATTGCTCAACTTTGTAGAAATTGAATTAAGAATAATTGGAGCCATCGGCTGTAACATTAAAGGCTGGCTCTGTAATTGTCGACCTCATATTCTATACATGAAAGATCTCATTGTTCATCCATCAAACTTCAGGATCAGACAATTAGACATCTCATTATCTCCTCATCTTATATTCTGAGTATTTCATTATTATCTTCTGCGTCGTTAATGAACATTTGTCCCCGTCTTCTGTCCATAAGGCTTAGGCTGAGGTCACACAGGACAGGTCCGCCATGGTTGTCTCACTCAGCAGTAGCGATGATGTACAGGACATTATGGAGATGGATTGTACAGCAGTGATGTGAGGGAAGCCCTTGGGGTGAGATAGAAGACTTACTATCAGCTGCAGCACTATCTCTGCTGTGTCTCTCTCAGCCATAGACTTCTATGGGCAGCTGTAATCTCAGTTTTTTCTCGGATATGACATATTGTAAGATTTCTTATATTCATTTATGATCTTGCTCATTTTTGCAAACCTGTAGAGATCTAACACGTCACAGCTGCGGGTTTGTTTTGGTTGTATCTGGTCTAGATCATTCTCTGTGGGGTTGATATGATTCTCTGGTATGTCTTGATGCCATCTTGGAGTCAGATATTCGTGTGCCGTCTCACAGCAGCCCATAAATATATTCCGCCTGACGGTATCGCCCTCATCGGTCTCGGATTCCGTTCATTCCTTTCATCTATTTTATGGTTCTCTTTTCATCAGACTTTTAGGCTCGGCCTCCATAGAGACATTCGGTCACCTGGGGGTCACTAAAAACTGCGGTGTCACAGCGGTGCGGGCTCTCCTTATGACAGGCTGTCACTCAGCTTTCCTAGAGTAAAGAAATTACCCAGCAGCATGATGGCGATTTATAAGATGCTTTACTATATAGTTACATATGACCATTCTGGAGCCTGGAAAAGCTGAATGATTGCTCTATTGAGGTCGCCATGTCAGAGCTCCTGACTACCTATATAAGAGCAAAGTATCACTCCCATCATCCCTGTCCACAAAAGCTCTGCCATTCCCATCAACTTCAGTATGTGTCACACAATGTATCACTCCCATCATCCGAAATAGTTACATTCCAATACTTGTATCTAATATATACACAATGTATCACTCCCATCACCCCCAATAGTTACATTCCAATACTTGTATCTAATGTATATACAATGTATCACTCCCATCATCCCCAATAGTTACATTCCAATACCTGTATCTAATGTATAGACAATGTATCACTCCCATCATCCCCAATAGTTACATTCCAATACCTGTATCTAATGTATAGACAATGTATCACTCCCATCACCCCCAATAGTTACATTCCAATACTTGTATCTAATGTACAGACAATGTATCACTCCCATCATCCTCAATAGTTACATTCCAATACTTGTATCTAATATATATATACAATGTATCACTCCCATCATCCTCAATAGTTACATTCCAATACTTGTATCTAATGTATATACAATGTATCACTCCCATCATCCCAATAGTTACATTCTAATACTTGTATCTAATGTATATACAATGTATCACTCCCATCATCCCCAATAGTTACATTCCAATACCTGTATCTAATGTATAGACAATGTATCACTCCCATCATCCTCAATAGTTACATTCCAATACTTGTATCTAATGTATAGACAATGTATCACTCCCATCATCCCAATAGTTACATTCCAATACTTGTATCTAATGTATATACAATGTATCACTCCCATCATCCCCAATAGTTACATTCCAATACCTGTATCTAATGTATAGACAATGTATCACTCCCATCATCCCAATAGTTACATTCCAATACTTGTATCTAATGTACATACAATGTATCACTCCCATCATCCGAAATAGTTACATTCCAATACTTGTATCTAATGTATATACAATGTATCACTCCCATAAACCCATTTATTTATACTATACTATTTATACATCTTATTTATATACAATTTCTCTCCTTTTCTACCTGTTACAAGAAACTTTCAGTCTTTCCATCTCACATACAATGTATCACTCCCATCATCCCCAATAACTGACATTGTAATATTTGTCTCTAATATATACAATGTATCACTCCCATCATCCCTCTGTGTCCAGCATACATGAAGTTTTCTTCAATTCACCAGTCATTGTCATTGTCATAAAATATCCTTTACGCCATATTGTACCTTTAAGATCAAAGCTTCACTGACCCAATATTTATATAATGGTGATCCAACATCCGTCCCTGGTCATTACACAGAGATACACCGACCATCATTGACCAGACGGCCATGTATCCCCTGCTATATACAGTACATATATACTATAATTCTATGACCTAAAGGGGATTACAACTAAATGTATCACCAGCTACATACAGTATATCCTGAGACATGTCCCAGTCTGTGACCATCTACTGGTTTCTATAAACTGGTTGGGGGCCCTTAAGTATAATGATTCCTAGATATTTTGGCCCCTCAATGAGTCGGCTGCAGACTATTGCTACCTATGGCCATGACCGTGCTATAAAGGATACAAGTGTTTGGCATTGGTAAGATGAATCCGGCTTCCTGCATACAGTATAGACTATAGGACTACACCTGGCCAGCACAGTGTCAGTGTGAACAGGTCCTACATAAATCGCAGAGCACATTGAGATGTCGGCGCCCTTTGCAGCTGCCTGAGCTCGACCACTTGGCACGATTCCCTTTTCTTCCTTTGAAGACGCATCGGCTCAATCTTTTATATCTGTAGCTGGAAATATCTGAAATTCAGACGTGATGAAAACAGAAAACGGACTTTTCCAGGCAGCGCTTGGCTCTGGATTTATGGGGTCGGGGTCGGCGCTAAGGTCTGAGCCGAGCAGATAGACGTGACTTTATAGACTATCCCATTTTCACACCCGGCTTGTGTCATGGACTGGAATGTAATGGAGTTGGGAGAAGACTGTTTCAGTGCACAAGTTGTATAAAGTGTAACTCTGTATCTGTCCGGTGCGGGTCCGTCTGGGCGCTCTGCGGGGTGAGATCGGTGACTGATTGGGAGCCATGGAAGCAGGAGACAGCTTGGGAAACTTTGAGAACATGGCAGTATCTGGAGAGAACTGGGTGTACGGCCATGCCCTGCACCCCCAGATGACTGTGGGCCAACACCTTTAAGGCTGATCCAATGATTCCCTTTAAGTCAGTCCTCCCCCTCAGGATCCGTCAGTCTGGTCTCTGATTCTCAGGACATTGAACCTCTCCATTAGCTGCACTTGACGTGTCTTAGATCCCTTCATTTACACCCATCAGCTTTTAGCCAAATCTTTATTCTACATTGTCATTCGTTTGCACAAAGTTTCCCTTCCGAGCTCAGCACATCCGTTCCAATTACTCACAATTTTCGTTTGGTGATCAATACCGGAGTTCAATCAATCCTGCTTTGTTTTAGAGACGAGCCCAGGAATCTGCCAATGTCGAGGTCACTTCTTACCGCTCCGGAGTCATGTCTTATTCTGAAAAATTCATTTTTAATTAATATCTGAGACATTGTGTCAGTGAGGAGAGAGCGGAGGAGCCGATACATTGTTACATTATAATGAAGCGATCTCCAGCATTGGCGTTCCATCTTGTTTATAGCATGTGGCACCGTATTGACAGATCCCCCTTTAATGGAGTCGCGGTGGAGGTGATGGGGGTTACCATAGAAACTGCTCGGAATCTAAATGTCAATGAAATGTCTGGTGCAATTTATAAAAATGAAAGTGAGGATGTGATCGGTAATGGCAGGAGCTTATCAGAGAGAAGAACACAACTCCCCGGAGGAGCCAAATAGCTGAATCTGAACATGGTCCGAGACTGATGGAATAACCCGCATGTATGAAATATAAGAGAGTATTGTACTGTATGGTCAGCGGTACTGTACTGTGACATCACTGTGTGTATTATCTCTGTACTGTGACATCACTGTGTGTATTATCTCTGTACTGTGACATCACTGTGTGTATTATCTCTGTACTGTGACATCACTGTGTGTATTATCCTGTACTATGACATCACTGTGTGTATTATCCTGTACTGTGACATCACTGTGTGTATTATCCCTGTACTGTGACATCACTGTGTGTATTATCTCTGTACTGTGACATCACTGTGTGTATTATCCTGTACTGTGACATCACTGTGTGTATTATCTCTGTACTATGACATCACTGTGTGTATTATCCTGTACTGTGACATCACTGTGTGTATTATCTCTGTACTGTGACATCACTGTGTGTATTATCCTGTACTGTGACATCACTGTGTGTATTATCCCTGTACTGTGACATCACTGTGTGTATTATCTCTGTACTGTGACATCACTGTGTGTATTATCTCTGTACTGTGACATCACTGTGTGTATTATCTCTGTACTGTGACATCACTGTGTGTATTATCCTGTACTGTGACATCACTGTGTGTATTATCCTGTACTGTGACATCACTGTGTGTATTATCTCTGTACTATGACATCACTGTGTGTATTATCCTGTACTGTGACATCACTGTGTGTATTATCTCTGTACTGTGACATCACTGTGTGTATTATCCTGTACTGTGACATCACTGTGTGTATTATCCCTGTACTGTGACATCACTGTGTGTATTATCTCTGTACTGTGACATCACTGTGTGTATTATCTCTGTACTGTGACATCACTGTGTGTATTATCTCTGTACTGTGACATCACTGTGTGTATTATCCCTGTACTGTGACATCACTGTGTGTATTATCTCTGTACTGTGACATCACTGTGTGTATTATCC
Organism: Leptodactylus fuscus; assembly: GCF_031893055.1. Lineage (NCBI taxonomy): Eukaryota > Metazoa > Chordata > Amphibia > Anura > Leptodactylidae > Leptodactylus > Leptodactylus fuscus. The sequence goes on along the minus strand of NC_134274.1, from coordinate 2,921,166 downwards.
CTGTACTGTGACATCACTGTGTGTATTATCCTGTACTGTGACATCGCTGTGTGTATTATCTCTGTACTGTGACATCACTGTGTGTATTATCTCTGTACTGTGACATCACTGTGTGTATTATCCTGTACTGTGACATCACTGTGTGTATTATCCCTGTACTGTGACATCACTGTGTGTATTATCTCTGTACTGTGACATCACTGTGTGTATTATCCCTGTACTGTGACATCGCTGTGTGTATTATCTCTGTACTGTGACATCGCTGTGTGTATTATCCCTGTACTGTGACATCACTGTGTGTATTATCCTGTACTGTGACATCGCTGTGTGTATTATCTCTGTACTGTGACATCGCTGTGTGTATTATCTCTGTACTGTGACATCACTGTGTGTATTATCTCTGTACTGTGACATCACTGTGTGTATTATCCTGTACTGTGACATCACTGTGTGTATTATCCCTGTACTGTGACATCACTGTGTGTATTATCCTGTACTGTGACATCACTGTGTGTATTATCCTGTACTATGACATCACTGTGTGTATTATCCCTGTACTGTGACATCACTGTGTGTATTATCTCTGTACTGTGACATCACTGTGTATTATCCTGTACTGTGACATCACTGTGTGTATTATCCTGTACTGTGACATCACTGTGTGTATTATCCTGTACTGTGACATCACTGTGTGTATTATCTCTGTACTGTGACATCACTGTGTGTATTATCCTGTACTGTGACATCACTGTGTGTATTATCTCTGTACTGTGACATCACTGTGTGTATTATCCTGTACTGTGACATCACTGTGTGTATTATCTCTGTACTGTGACATCACTGTGTGTATTATCCTGTACTGTGACATCACTGTGTGTATTATCTCTGTACTGTGACATCACTGTGTGTATTATCCTGTACTGTGACATCACTGTGTGTATTATCCTGTACTGTGACATCACTGTGTGTATTATCTCTGTACTGTGACATCACTGTGTGTATTATCCTGTACTGTGACATCACTGTGTGTATTATCCTGTACTGTGACATCACTGTGTGTATTCTCTGTACTGTGACATCACTGTGTGTATTATCCTGTACTGTGACATCACCGTGTGTATTATCCTGTACTGTGACATCACTGTGTGTATTATCTCTGTACTGTGACATCACTGTGTGTATTATCTCTGTACTGTGACATCACTGTGTGTATTATCTCTGTACTGTGACATCACTGTGTGTATTATCTCTGTACTGTGACATCACTGTGTGTATTATCTCTGTACTGTGACATCACTGTGTGTATTATCTCTGTACTGTGACATCACTGTGTGTATTATCTCTGTACTGTGACATCACTGTGTGTATTATCTCTGTACTGTGACATCACTGTGTGTATTATCTCTGTACTGTGACATCACTGTGTGTATTATCTCTGTACTGTGACATCACTGTGTGTATTATCTCTGTACTGTGACATCACTGTGTGTATTATCCTGTACTGTGACATCACTGTGTGTATTATCCTGTACTGTGACATCACTGTGTGTATTATCTCTGTACTGTGACATCACTGTGTGTATTATCCTGTACTGTGACATCACTGTGTGTATTATCCTGTACTGTGACATCACTGTGTGTATTCTCTGTACTGTGACATCACTGTGTGTATTATCCTGTACTGTGACATCACCGTGTGTATTATCCTGTACTGTGACATCACTGTGTGTATTATCTCTGTACTGTGACATCACTGTGTGTATTATCTCTGTACTGTGACATCACTGTGTGTATTATCTCTGTACTGTGACATCACTGTGTGTATTATCTCTGTACTGTGACATCACTGTGTGTATTATCTCTGTACTGTACACACTTGATATAGTTATAGTCTCTTCTCCTCGCGCCCTCCATGATATTTGGTCGTGTCTCTGTTGGCAATGAATTGGTCTTCGTGTAGATTGTTTTTCTCAGTCTGTAAATTTCCTGTTTGCAAATAAACTTCTCTTCCATCGTACTAAGCGTCTTTTGCGCGGCGAGTGTCTTCGGAGTCGCCGCTGGTCTTTATCTCATGAAATATTCCCAATTATCAGACACTGCTCATATTTTCTGTAAATGTTCTCGCCGGACACAATGGCCGCTTGTATGAAGGCGATCGCCGCAATAATTGAGACAGTTTTACTTTCCTGCAGAATAATAACAATTCCCTCTTTGTTTATTCTCGGGTTTACACAGAATTTCTTATCACTTTTGCATCTTCCCTGCGGTTTTGATTGCGCGGTTTTCTCTATCACTTTGCGTCCCTTTGTGTTGCCGGTTCTGGGGAGATAAATGGCTTTTTTGTAAAATTACAGAACTTTGGCATCAGAAAGGACTTGGGAAATGCATTAAACGCTGCCAGGTATTCTCCATTGTCTGCCGAGCCGGAGGAGATGTAAGGAGTCTATTCAATGTCTTAAGCCATTCAGTGCTCTATTATAATCCATTATGTGGGACCTCCAATCCCTGATATGACGCGACCTCACTTCTGGTTGTACAGTATCGGCAAGATAAGGAGATTAACCCCTTATGTGTCTCCTCTGGGTGCCTTAAAGGGGTTGTTTGCCCCCGGATTGATTCATCCACAGCATATGATCTGTGAGGGTCCGACACCTGGCCCCTATAGACAAGCCTCCAGAGCACATCCATCACTGAACCTGTTCAAGCATAGCATTGGATTTGTAGAATTTTAGCAATGCTCCTCTTATTTGTATAGGAGTGGTGCTGCCCATCCTCTGCTGATCGGTGCAGGGGTCAGGGATCACATATGGGGCTGTGTGGGATTTGTAATGTTCCTCCAGTCAGGTGCACTACCCAACATCACCTTTATTGTAAGGGTGGTGCATGATTCCTGCGGTGCTCATCGCTGGGTGGTGCAGGGTTCCTGCAGCGCTCATCGCTGGGTGGTGCACAAATTTGCTTGCAGTGCCATTCCCTACATGACACACCATGCAGGACGGCTGTAGAGCATGCTCCATGACGCTTTGGGTACAGTGCACATTATATCACATTGTGGAATGAGTTACCTGCAAAGACTACACACAAATTCACATATTTAGTGCTGCATTTGCCATCAATACAATTACATAGACAGCAGAGACCCATCTGGTGCAATAGTGATAAGGATACCTAGATGGGGGTTCATGTCAATCCCCCTCAGGCTTCAACCCCCCTATGACCATGTGACATCACTGCTGGCCCCCGGTATGTTCCTATATTCTAATATTTGATGATTTGTGCTATCGACTTCCTCTCGGATCCATTATTTGCCTCCACATGTAACCCAAGCATCCGTCCATCCATCATCTGCCTGGCGCTTCCGTCTGCCGCCCGCGTTCTCCTTTGTAGATCCTGAGAGCGCATTTCACTTTGTTAGTTTTGTATCTTTCAAGCCCAGATCACCAATAATTCTGCAGGTTCTGAGAGCGGCGGCGGCGAGCCGGGAAGCCTTTGAAATAGCGTCCGGAGAATACAGATATAAGTACATTTGTTAGGAGGCAAAATGCTCTTAGCAATCGCTGAGAAGAAATCCTCTGTGGCCGCTCATCCACCGGCAGAAGATTGATCTCCGGGCTGCAGGTAGGAGGAAGAAGACGACGTGTTATATACTGACAGCCATCCATCAGCCTTGTGATGTGAGATATACGGGATCCAAGGCAGAGGCAAAAATATCAAGGAAATCGCTTCACATCCCTAATGGGTCGCCCGGAGGGGTAACGCCTACGGGGACAGGAGCGTCTTGTCTAATGTGTATTGTCATGGAAAATGGGACTGGACGCTCAATTGGCTACAAGACCTTCCAAAGGGTCATGAAGGATCATTGTGACGTGTAAGGCTGTAGCGGTGTACACAAATGGGCAGGTTAATGGTTAATATCACCCCCTCGCTGACCGTGGCCAATTCTGTTCTCCTAAATAATGATCCGGTGACCTGGTAACCAATGGCTGCTTCAATCACTAGTAATGGAAGTGCCTATTGGGCACCAGCGGGGATCGGAAGATGGCTTCTTCTTGGTGCCAGTGTCACTCTTATATGGGTGTCCTAGGGGTTCTGATGTATACATCTATATACTGTCCATATGACCCCATCCCCTTTGCCTTCTGGGACCCCCCACTGTCGAAAATCCTGTGTATACCCCTGTATGGTTGTACATTTAGAAACCAATCTGTCCATGTTATTTACACTGTGAACGGATCATTACTGGGCGAGTCTACTGTAATTGGGAAAGGTTTGGGTAAAATAAACTAAATGAGAACACCCAATGCCAGTCTGCTGCACCAAAAGCCAACAAGATGTAAGAAAATCATGTCTTCTAGGAAAGATTGGGTTATTTTACCCTGCGTGGTTGTATCTGGAATATGTAGGGGCATCAGGTCATAAATAAGATAACAGAGAGTTGTGGAAGGTTCAAGGAAAGGCAACGAGATCAATACGAGGTCTGGAAGATCTCCGTCACAAAGAAGGTCGGGAAAAGTGTTCACACTACAGAAAGAGAGAAATCTGAAGGGTGTGGGAACATGTTATGCAAATATATGAAAGGAAAATTGATACATTGTTAAGTTTGTGTAGAGAAATGTCAAGACTTTTGTTCACGACACGTTCCATGGTATTCCGACACTCCACAAGGACCTGAGTCACGAAATTCTCAAACTGTACAATGATATAAATTACCCCAAAGCCCTCCATGTTCTTACTCTCTAACAATACAAAAATGTAGGGGATACCAAGATCATTGGACACTCACAGGTTTATATTCTACTATTGTATGGCTTTATCCCAAACTGTATGACAATCTGCCTAGTTACAAAGTATACGAGGTTGGATGAATACAGGGGTACATCAAGTCCAACCTATGACCATAGAGTGTGGATCCAGAGACAAGAAACCCCATGAGGCTGATAACACTCCATCCCCCCTATAACCAGGAACCTGACCTTATTGTCTATAGGCTTCCAATTCTTGCACTTACCCTTATAGATTTAGGCTAAATGGGAATGATGCCTTTAGGGCATCGGTGCCAATCAGAAATACCGTACCAACATTAAATGATGCATTCCTATATTACATGAAATGTGCAGAGGATTCTGAACCTAGACGAACGACCCAGTACTTATTATACATTGATCAGCAATTACCAAAAGAATGGAACCCCATCTTGAATCGTCCCCAATATTCCCATATCTTGTTCAATATTATCAGCCCCTTGGCCGATCACATCTTCTATGATGTCCTCATACTGCAGGAGTTTATGAGGATCCTTGTTGGTAACCTCAGGTCATTGTCAAAATGTCCCAGACTGTGCAGGAATATCAAGGACTCGAGGATCAGTAGGCATTCTCTGCAACTACTCATGAAAAGGAATAAGATCCCGGCTCATTCTCAGACAGTCTCCAAGATTTCCAGACCGTTGGTCATTCTTACGTCTATCAGGGACCATCTCACCCTGTCCCGGACCGTACAGGTATATCAGTGACACCGGGTCTTCAGGATTGGGGGAGGACAAGAGCCGGGGTCATCCAAACATTCTGTTATAATAATCTTAGATGGACGGGGAATATCAAGGATCTTAAGTCTCTCGGCTTTCTCACGTCCGCCGTAATATTCTGTAAGGAAAATCAGGGACTTTCTGAATAGCAGAGCGGCCGCTTTTATATGGCAAAGAAGCCTGGACCGGGAAATTGTGCTCTCCATACATAGTAAATGCATGAAATGGAATATGTATATTTTATAGATGTCCTTGTACAGAGAGAGAGACGGGCGCTGAGCTGGAGGACGGGTAGAGGAATAATAATGCTCCTGCCTATCATATCCTATGTGATGTCCCTCGTGTGACATAAGGACACTTGACATTAGACCGCGCAGCGCCAATGACATCATCTGCTTTGTTGTGCTGAGAATAGAGTCCGGTGTATTATATGTCCCCAGCCTGTGATGGTTATGTAAAGGAGGATTACTCGGTGATGGAGATGTGCACATAGGAGATGGCGGCACTATAGGACCCTATGGGATTCAGCACACAATGGCGAGCTTATTGCCTTGCTAATGTAACAGGAAGATGAAAGGTACAGAACAGAGATTTACTAAGAACGTTGATATGTTGTATCTATTTGATACATTGTTGGGTGGTATATACAGAGTGCAGGTATATAGGCATCCAGACCTAAAGTAAAGATGAAAGGTGCAGCAAGCAGAGATCAGGAAAAGAATCGGATATCATACTGCTTAGATTTTATTATATTTGTTCCACCTTGTAATATCCAGAACATTGCGGGAAACTCATTATGGCTTTAATGCAACTTTTTCAGCATAAAACAGTCACAAGTCTCTGATTTACAACTATGTAATGGCACTTGTGACTTAGCTGGTTTCTGAACTGATTTCAAGGGTCATCTTTGCGCTGCTAAAGTGGGTGAGGACACAATATAGGCGAGGCTGCCACTCGCGCCACATCCATCATCTGCCCCAATAAGTGGTGAGTATGCGGGAGATGCCCCTGTGCCCCATCATGGATAGATCTCATTCTCCGCTGGTGCAGGAGACAAAGACCAGAGTCCTATATGCCAGTCCCCCTATTGTGTATAATAAGATATCCCTTAGGGTTCTACTAAAGGGCTACTCCGAGAATCCAAGGTTATTGCATAACAAGATAGTAGGAATTGGTCTAAATCGTTCCATTCTGACTACAGGGTCCCACTGGGGGTCTTGAATGTTGCATATGATTAGAATGGCAGGTTGCATGTGTCTGCTGCTTCTCTATTCATCTCTATGGGACTGCCAAGGAGAAGGCAAGGTCCATCTCTGGTAGCCATAGACCTGAATACACGTGCGTGACCTTCTGCTCCATTCACACAGACCCCTGTTCTTGGGGTCTACAGTTGGACCCCTATTGATCAGGTCTTATACACACAATAACGACTTCCACAATATCCCTTTAATTGCTTTGGGTGCCATTTATATAGGGGAATAGAACTTCCTATGTATTCCTATATCTATATACAGTGTAACGTGTTGCTCTCCCTGGCTCTGATAGGGTTAATCTTCTGTGTTCTCTATATCCATAAACAATATAACGTGTTGCTCTCCCTGGCTCTGATAGGGTTAATCTTCTGTGTTCTCTATATCCATATACAGTGTAACGTGTTGCTCTCCCTGGCTCTGATAGGGTTAATCTTCTGTGTTCTCTATATCCATATACAGTGTAACGTGTTGCTCTCCCTGGCTCTGATAGGGTTAATCTTCTGTGTTCTCTATATCCATATACAGTGTAACGTGTTGCTCTGCCTGGCTCTGATAGGGTTAATCTTCTGTGTTCTCCATATACAGTGTAACGTGTTGCTCTGCCTGGCTCTGATAGGGTTAATCTTCTGTGTTCTCTATACCCCCCTCATACATATACAATGAAGCCTCTCGCGGTATATTGATGTGTATATTCTATTAGCGCGGCCTCGCTTCCTTCCTCTTTTTGTTACTTCCATGGGGGTCACACGCGGTTATACACACATCACAGCGAGGCGCCTGCAGAGTTCAGCTCCGGGTTCGGGTAATTTCTGATATATTTTTAGATTCTCACTTTTCAGCATCACCTTGTAAGCGCCGGGCGGTTTATGCGCAGTTGTGGCGGAGACGCTTTTCATCCTTTAAGTGCAGCAGTTTTACGAGTCAGTAGCGGAGTCCGGAGGATCTGGACGTCGGCGCCCGGCAGTAAATGTCAGCGGCGTTGTGAGGAGATGGATACCTCCAGGTGGCTGTAAAGGTAGATGCCGCCATATAATACAGGCACGTTATGGTTTTATAGAGCGGTATTAATAATTACAGGGCTGTGCGGACGGAGACATCCGAAAAAAACTCCGCTCTTAAACAATTTACAGCATTCCTCCGCTAAAACCTGCAGAAATGGCCAACGCTCCCCGACACATAAATCTTTCTCTTTACTTTCCTTGTCCTCAGGATTTCTCTCGTTACTTGTTTCTCTTGTTATTCTGCTGCAGATACAAAGTAATTGCCCGGAATCGGGGGCAGACGTAGAAATCGTCCATAGAAATCCACTTCCAAAAATACAAAAACATCAATAGTGAAGTAACCTCTAACCCCTTTACTGTTTAGGCATTGTATGGCGGTGTTATATATAGACACTATATGGAAGTTTTATTGGGAGATGCGTTATGTTGGTACTATATGGCGGTGTTATTTGGATACTGCATGGAGGTATTATTTAGGCACTGACTAGCAGAAGTAATGTATAGGTATTGTATGGCGGTATTATTTTACTCCGTATGGCAGAATTCATGGTTTATCGCTGTCTAAGTGATCTCCATGATATACACCTTCTGAATTTTGTTGCAGGTCTTGACGTGGTTCCAGTGTTGATGACAGCTGGTCAGGTAGGTCTGGGATTATGGTACAAGGCACCAAGGAGTCAGAATATTGGTCAGGATCAGGGCTGGCAGCGTACATGCAAGGTCAGAGGACAGGCATAGAGTCAGGGCAGGCAGAGTTCGTGCAGAGAGTAAACAAGCAGGAGGTCAGGACTAGCAGTGCAGATTCAGTGTCAGGAACAGGCTGGGGTCAGTAGCAGATATAACATCAGGGTATAAGTCAGGTAATAAGCGGAGATCAGTGACAATACAAGCAGAAAGGGTAAAAGAAACTAAGGACAATTGCTCAGGCAGGTCGTGTCCGGTGAAGCATGGAGGAGCAGGGGATGGAGAGCATGGTGAGACGTATCTTGGTGGCCTTGCTTGTTGGGAGAAGCGGTGCACTGTGCTATATATAGATAGATAGGAGATAGATAGATAGAGATATACTGTATATAACAGTACAGTTTAGATAATGTCAGATTCTTGAATGCAGCTCTGGATAGGACTAGAGCATGCACGGCAGGGATACTAATGCAATCCATGTGCCATGTAGCTTCTACCTCTGCACCTATAGCTGCCTCTCCTGGACTGTTCCTGCACGTTGCATACTTCAGTCCTATAATGTAATCCTTCAGCTCGGTCTGGACGATGATGCCATTCTCGCTCTCCATTTGCATGCAGACCCGTAGCCTGACCCCCCGTCACTGAGCAGAGATGATGCAGCCGCCTGAATTTCATTCTCATGAATCGTTTGATTGTAGAACACGAGCACGGGCGCGATGATGTGCGGAATAAATGGGCGACTGATGGAACATTGTGATTACGCCGCTCCGTAATGTCAGGCATTTTATTAACTGTCAGGCAAATTGGGAACTGACAGGGTTATTGATTGGGTGGCGATGGAAGAAAATGCTGGAATCCAACCCAGCGTCTGCCATGTAAACACGACATTACCGGCACTGCTGGCATCCAGGGAATCAACCAACCCTTAAAGGCACAGTGACCCGGGATTCTATTCTAGGCTACTTTTTTTTTTTGCATGTTGCATTAATGTGTTCTATATTATACTACAGATGTGTCGATTGATAGATAAGCCATAAACAGACCGATATTTAATATCTGATAGTCCAGCATGACTATACCCAAATCCTGGACACCTCAAGACATTGCAGGATCTTTATGCAATGCTACAAGTCATGTTTGCAAATGTTGGCACGCTGCTGCCCAGGCTAGGATACTAGCGCTACATGACAGTCATGACAATCTCATTTTTGGTTGCAACAACTTCTTTTAGCAGAGTTCATTATAATTTGCAACATGTCAGAGATTTCTAATGGCACCTATGGCCCATGTGTTATGCAGTTTATGTGTGACGACGTGCGACATATCTCTGCGCAACCCTGGACTTAGTAATGCTCCAGCACACAAGGGGTTAACCAGGGGTTATTAGTAAGAGGTCTTTTCTGCTGAACTTTCTGTTTGTTTTCCTTTTGTTATATTTTATACTCTTTAAGTACCAGAAGGAAACAGATTCCCTCCTACACTGCGCTCTGGGGATACACAAGGAAGACCAAGGGTCACCCAAGACTCGGACGCTCATTACACAAAGGAATATGGAATCTAATATAGTCTGTAGTTGTGATATGGAGCTTTGTATTGTGCACTCTGATAACCCGCACAGCAGTCCTATGGCAGGGCCGTGGTGGTGACAGTAATACTGATATAATTGTATAATCGGACATTAAATAATGCCGCCATACAGTGCTTATATAATACTGCCATATACGGCCCAGATAGAGCAAAAGTACAACAAGAGAGCAAAATACTCCAATACTGACCCCATACAGCTCCTAAGTAATACCACATCAGCTTGTCCCCCCCCTCCATGCCTGCACTGTGACCCCTGCGGACCGCCCCGTCCTGCTACCCGATGCATCTTCTATTTCACATCCTGTCCTCGGCCATGTCCCTGCTGTTTTGGACAAGCAGTTCATGAATATGACGTCAGATCTGAAAGCCTATGACATCATCCTGCCCTATCTGGTCCTGACATTGACTCTGATCCTGAACTTGACCTTATTTGTGGATATTGCTCTTTTCTCGTTCTTTGGATGGTTTGCCTGGTACTTGTAGTCCTACCCCTGGCTCTCACTCTTGGGCTGATCCCTATTCTTGTGGCCGTGATGTGAGGATCTTCATAGATATTCCTGACTCCTGTTCCTGCCCTACCTGGTCCTGACATTGATTTTGCCGCAGAACTTCTTCCCCTTCCAGGATGCTTGCCTCGTTCTTTGCATGGTTTGCCTGGTACTTGTAGTCCTACCCCTGGCTCTCACTCTTGGGCTGATCCCTATTCTTGTGGCCGTGATGTGAGGATCTTCATAGATATTCCTGACTCCTGTTCCTGCCCTACCTGGTCCTGACATTGATTTTGCCGCAGAACTTCTTCCCCTTCCAGGATGCTTGCCTCGTTCTTTGCATGGTTTGCCTGGTACTTGTAGTCCTACCCCTGGCTCTCACTCTTGGGCTGATCCCTATTCTTGTGGCCGTGATGTGAGGATCTTCATAGATATTCCTGACTCCTGTTCCTGCCCTACCTGGTCCTGACATTGATTTTGCCGCAGAACTTCTTCCCCTTCCAGGATGCTTGCCTCGTTCTTTGCATGGTTTGCCTGGTACTTGTTGTCTGACTCCTGGTTCTGACCCTTGCTATGTTCTTGATGTGCACATCTGTCATTCTGGGGCTGTTGCATCCTATCTGCTCCTCAATGATGGTCTATGACTTCCCAATGTATAATCCAGTTCTCTTCTTCCATCATCCTAAATTACCTCCATTTTTCAGAACTCATATCCGTAGATCTGTACAGCGAGGGTTAAGTGGCGGCGCGGTCGGTGAGTCCGGCGGACATTGTGGCTTCGCTTCATCCTTTGTGGAAACTTTATTTATAAATCACATCCTGTTTGGATTATTCAAGTCCTAACAAAAACCACAAATAATACAAATAAAAGCCCAAAATACCCAGAAAATCAACCTGACAATAAGCAGAGCGGCCGCGTCATGGCCTGCGGCGAGGCGACTTCTGGAGGGCTCTTGAGTTGGGGGCTCTCCGCAGACGACCGCCTGCTTGTAAGTGCATCAACCGGCTGCGAACGTCTCATGTTTCCATATCAAAGCCGCACGGCCGGGAATTATAGATCCTATACCTTAAATGCTCAGATGATAAGCGGCGTCGGCGGCGTTGTGGACATCCAGGTCACTGATCCCGGTTAATGAGTTGCTGAACGGTTCAGATCATCACAGAATGTTCCGGAAGTTTTATCATCTTTGTTTCTAGAGCGGATACTTATAGAAGGACATAAAATAAATGTGACATCAGCGAGAACGCTGAGTATTAAAGGGTTAATCCATATGGACAGATGGAAAGAGGAAGGTGGTCGCATTGCGGAGATTAGTGCTATACTGTCCAGGTTATAGCGCTATACACATTATATATAGACCTATACATCTTATATAGTCCTATACACATTATATATAGTCCTATACACATTATATATAGTACTATACACATTATACATAGTCCTATACACATTATATATAGTCCTATACATCTTATATATTATACATAGTCCTATACACATTATATATAGTCCTATACACATTATATATAGTCCTATACACATTATATATAGTCCTATACACATTATATATAGTCCTATACACATTATATATAGTCCTATACACATTATATATAGTCCTATACACATTATACATAGTCCTATACACATTATATATAGTCCTATACACATTATACATAGTCCTATACATCATATATATAGTCCTATACATCTTATTATATATAGTCCTATACACATATATAGTCCTATACACATTACATATATAGTCCTATACATCTTATATATAGTCCTATACACATTATATATAGTCCTATACACATTACATATATAGTCCTATACACATTACATATATAGTCCTATACACATTACATATATAGTCCTATACACATTACATATATAGTCCTATACACATTACATATATAGTCCTATACACATTACATATATAGTCCTATACACATTACATATATAGTCCTATACACATTACATATATAGTCCTATACACATTACATATATAGTCCTATACATCTTATATATAGTCCTATACACATTATATATAGTCGTATACATCAGATATATATAGTCCTATACACATTACATATATAGTCCTATACACATTACATATATAGTCCTATACACATTACATATATAGTCCTATACACATTACATATATAGTCCTATACACATTACATATATAGTCCTATACACATTATATATAGTCCCATAGACCTCTGCACCTCCAGTATATAGTAAGTATAGGTGAGCGGTCTATACTGCCCCCTGGCTTTATAGCTGGCATTAGGTGGGGATGTGGCGGTGCCCGGCTTGCTGGCGCCCCTTATCTTCATAGATTTGATGGTGTAGTCATTATCCCACATGATATATCCCGACATCTGCTTCCTAGAATCCGTATACTGCTGCCATAACACTACGTGCCAGGCCCTGGAGAACATTATGTGCCGGACAGATGGACATCTCCAAGGCCTGATGTATGGGAATATAATAGGCGCAGGAGGGCAAAGTGTACCTGGTGCTGAAAACACTTCCAGCTAATGTAATATCTACAAGGAAAACATTGCACCCTGCCAGACCGCACCACTACCATTACATCATGTCTTATACTCCAGTCACTACCAAAGCTGCAATCTATGAAGTGCACTCATACACTGTGTAAATCCAGTAATACAGTGGGAAGATGAAATAAATGACTGCACTGCCAATATTTGCAGAATTTGCACTTATTTATGGTCTCCGGTGTGATGCAGAATGTGCAGGAGCCGCTCACGTAGTGTCAGGAGGACAATGGTGTCATTACATGTAGAGATGGACAGTGAAGTCACATAAGACGCCTGTGTAACCCCGGACTCTCTGCATCGCATAGACTAGGGTGTCCTTCTCCTCCTGGGTACATATAGCATCAGCCTCCATCTAACCTGTGCCCAGGATACATCACACACACAGTATATATATATATATATATATATATATATATATATATATATATATATATATACACACACACACACACACACACACACACATATATATATACATGCACACCCTTCACACTCCATAAGTTACAGCCTATGCTTTTCATGATGTGACATTTCCGCATGCCATTACTCAGTAAATCTCCTGGACCGGTTAGACTGCTCACTAGGCTCCGGTTACCGTCATATAATCTGGCATAGGATTGTTTGTCCCACAGCTGAATGTCCAATTAATGTAATATAACCGTGAACTTATAGCCATAGAAGCACTAGAAACATGGAGAGACAATGACTTGGATATAAGCGGCTGATCGTCTCAGGTGTCTGAGGCTGTGCTGTGACTTCTGCTGTGAGAGGGGCAGAGAGAGCGTCTACAGTTCTTGTCTGGACACAGAGCGATTCTATAGGGTGAGGATACATTATAGATAAGACCACGCCGACGACTCCATATAAGCGGTTGTATTCCATATATCAGGTGGAGAATTTCACCCGTATTCCCATTATACGCCCGATGTTTTAGAATCTTCTTCTCATATAAAAAACCTCCATTCATCTTTATCCTGCAGTTTAGTGTACGATGAGTAATGACAAGCGGATTGCGTTGTCGCGGCCGCGGTATGTGCGCGTCTCTATTTTAATGGCTTTTCAAGGATGGATTAAACCTGCAATCTCTTGTGCTGCGAGTGCGGCCGCGGCGTAGTACACGATAAGCCCCGAGCGCAGAAAGATTCATTATGTAAATACAATGTTGTAGTCGATCATCTCATGGGCTTGTATCTTGGCAGGTGTCAGCCCGGCTCTGCTACATAATACATGTTACGGATTAAGTGCTCGCCGGCTGCTTAAATATCGACCGGCACATTCTTAACCTTAAGGCTCCGCGCTAACAATGATTTGTCTGTTCTGCAGAAATCTAACAGCGAGCTGGAGTTAATTTACAAAGTATTAACCTCACCCTAAAGCTCCGGCCATACAGCGAGGCGGAAGAGCGCCACATATATAACATAGGAAATACAATGTTCTACTCACAACAATAACCTGAGATGGGAACGAGTCTGAGCAAAGTGCGTGTGATAGATAGTCTGCAGAGGCGCGACATCACCATCAGACAGCGGCCCCGGTCATACCAGCGTGGTCCTATATACAAGAAGATGTATAACATATAGAATTATATACAGTATATACCCAGGTTATACCGGCTGTACATATAGAATTATATACAGTATATACCCAGGTTATACCGGCTGTACATATAGAATTATATACAGTATATACCCAGGTTATACCGGCTGTACATATAGAATTATATACAGTATATACCCAGGTTATACCGGCTGTACATATAGAATTATATACAGTATATACCCAGGTTATACCGGCTGTACATATAGAATTATATACAGTATATACCCAGGTTATACCGGCTGTACATATAGAATTATATACAGTATATACCCAGGTTATACCGGCTGTACATATAGAATTATATACAGTATATACCCAGGTTATACCGGCTGTACATATATAATTATATACAGTATATACCCAGGTTATACCGGCTGTACATATATAATTATATACAGTATATACCCAGGTTATACCGGCTGTACATATATAATTATATACAGTATATACCCAGGTTATACCGGCTGTACATATATAATTATATACAGTATATACCCAGGTTATACCGGCTGTACATATATAATTATATACAGTATATACCCAGGTTATACCGGCTGTACATATATAATTATATACAGTATATACCCAGGTTATACCGGCTGTACATATATAATTATATACAGTATATACCCAGGTTATACCGGCTGTACATATATAATTATATACAGTATATACCCAGGTTATACCGGCTGTACATATATAATTATATACAGTATATACCCAGGTTATACCGGCTGTACATATATAATTATATACAGTATATACCCAGGTTATACCGGCTGTACATATATAATTATATACAGTATATACCCAGGTTATACCGGCTGTACATATATAATTATATACAGTATATACCCAGGTTATACCGGCTGTACATATATAATTATATACAGTATATACCCAGGTTATACCGGCTGTACATATATAATTATATACAGTATATACCCAGGTTATACCGGCTGTACATATATAATTATATACAGTATATACCCAGGTTATACCGGCTGTACATATATAATTATATACAGTATATACCCAGGTTATACCGGCTGTACATATATAATTATATACAGTATATACCCAGGTTATACCGGCTGTACATATATAATTATATACAGTATATACCCAGGTTACACCGGCTGTACATATATAATTATATACAGTATATACCCAGGTTACACCGGCTGTACATATAGAATCATATACAGTATATACCCAGGTTACACCGGCTGTACATATAGAATCATATACAGTATATACCCAGGTTACACCGGCTGTACATATAGAATCATATACAGTATATACCCAGGTTACACCGGCTGTACATATAGAATCATATACAGTATATACCCAGGTTATACCGGCTGTACATATAGAATCATATACAGTATATACCCAGGTTATACCGGCTGTACATATAGAATCATATACAGTATATACCCAGGTTATACCGGCTGTACATATAGAGTTTCCCATATTGCCCTCCTGGGCTCGCTCCGGCGTTTCTCGCTCATGTTGTTGCGGCTGTTGTGGTTACTCGCTGTACAGAACATGTGCGGTTGTCACAGCTCATAAATAATATCACTGATGATGGAACACGGCACATTTTCCCTTCTCTGTAATGTCAGCGCTTGTGATGTTTCATATTTGGTCGTCTTCAAAGTGTTTTTCAGTCGGCCATTGCAGCTATTAATGTGTAAGCCGCTCCTCCTATAGCGCAGACCCCTGAGACCTTCTGTGACCTCCTCCATGTCCCACTGAGCTTGTGGGCATTAGTGTAATATTAGTGTGTGTGTGTGTGTGTGTGTGGGGGCACGATTGTGGTAATTATTAGGATCTGCGCCCCATCACATGGGGTGGACACAGTCTATCAATTTCTGGGCTGTGACATCGAGGGTCTCTGCTCACTGACATCAGTGGACATGTAGTGGAGTATTCAGCAAAGCTTGCAAAATTGTCATGTAAGTCACTTTCCCAGCATTGCACTTAAACATGACCATTCGCCCAGGTCAGGGGCACAGCCAGGGTGCCGGGTGCCAATTGTATTACCATGAAGAGTATTTGGATCCAGGGCCGTAAGCCGCCCCGCGCCTCTGGCCATGCTCATTTTAGTGCTGGAGTCAGAGTAAGCCATTGACTACATAATATCCATGGCTTTTAGGCAGGAGCACCGACTGCATAATTCATAGGAACTCTTATCTTATTTGCCTTGAAGGTGGAACCGAGCATCCACAAAAATCAACATTGACCAAAGTGATGCCGCGAGGTTCTCATCGGTGACCTGGAGGAGTTACCCTTAATACTCCTAATAGAAATAATATTATAAGGACAATGCGCTCTCTGTAAGATCCGGAGTCACGTGGGTACTTAGTCATGGCCACCAACATGATAACATTCACATCTCGTATGGTTCTGTTATGTGTTGTAAGCAGCGACGGCCAGATTGGACCAGGATCTTCTGCAATAAGTTGAAAACGTAGCAGACTTAGGGCAAGTCTTTGATGAAGCCCTTCAGGAAGGACATCACTGAGCCCTCTACAGAGCCCACTGCTCAGATCACCATCGGACCCCCTATCTCTACTCAGCCCATCATTTATCGCCAGTTATTGAGATCTTCAATAGATCTACAACCAAATCCACCATTTATTCCTCCACTGACCCCTTCGTTAACGTCTGCCATTGAGTTCACCACTGGACCCTCCTGGGAGCCCACCATTTAACCCCTCACTGAGCCTTCTACAGAGTCCACTACCAAGCTCACCACTGGACCCAGTACCGAGTCCCCCATTTATCTCTTTAGTGAGCTCTTTTTGGAGTCCACCATTGCCCTCACCAGTAGACCGTCCACCTTAGAGTCACCACCGGATCCTCTTCTGACCTGCCAATGAGCTCCAATGTCTGCCTATGGCCGGCTGACTCGAGTTGTTACTATATAGAAACCATTCTGTAACAGTAACCATGTAAGAATCCAAAGGCGACTGCCTGAGTTTCCTCCCCTAGTAAGAATCCTTTTATTCTTGCAAGGATTCTGGTTGAACCTCTTACTTTACGTTGCCCGTGTTATGTTCCCGTCATGTATACTGTATATGTAGCCGTTATAAATACGTCACTGCTATACTTGCAAATGTAATCTCTATGTTGTTGGAGAGCTGTTTGAACAATATGCATTGACCCCTCTTGGTAGCCGATGGGACAGACGGACATTTGTGTGACTTAGAGCCACATATATACTACAATGTAATAGGATGTCCAGTAAGGGCAGGGTCACGTGGAGCACTATGGGTACATTGGGTATATAATTGGGCACCATGAGTAGATGAGCATTTAATAAGCCCCAGGGAAGAGTAATGTAGTTGCAAACAGTCCTGGGACATGGGCAGGAATGGGGTGACCACCCATAAAGGGGGCCCTGATTGGTGACCCCGACCCCCTCCCAAGTGCAGTAAGCCTGGCCTGGTTACACTGTACTGGTAAATGTCATCCATTGTTCCTGTACCTATCTCTCGGTAAATACGCTGGGAGGTCTCCGGCGATATCTTGTGTAAATTCTAATAATCCTCCTGTTAATATTGCACCTCGCGTGTGGGTTATTAATCTTCTCTGCACACGGCCAGGTAATGAGTTTCTGCATTTCGTGTTTGCCGTCATCCCTCTTGTATACACACAGGTGCTCGCATGTCTCTACTGGAGATAACTGGAGGGCTTCGCATCGCTCTTCGTATCTAGGACGTCAATGACTCGAGCAAGACTGCTGCGTGTGGAGTCAGCAAAGAGGACAAGAACTGGACAATGGCTGCAACCAGAGCAAACAAAGCTACGCAAACACACAAGGTGCAGGTACTGATGTAGCAGAGCCGAGTCCATCAGCTGCAGAAACCATGAGAGTGTCATTTGGTACAACAACGCTTTGGACTACATGGTCGGGGAATCCAACACATGGATCGGTTCTGTTCTATCAGGGCCAGACGCCACCAATGACTTATACAGAGTAACAACTCTACCCAGCACCAAGTAGACACATCGTTAGTCTATGGACTGGAAGGAAGGACAGACACAAAGAGACGGCCATTGTGTTATCTATGGTGACCAGACAGGTTCTCACCACCCCGTAGCCAAGTGCATGGGACAGGGCCAGGAGACATCTTACTACTGACCCCTCAGCCCATCCTAATGGCAGTGACATTCTAGTCTTATAATGTTTCTGGGAAAATCTCCAAATTATAACTGGAGAGAATTTCCCCCCATTTCATTAGAAAGCCAAAGGAGAAAAGTAGATTTTATGAGCTGGAAAGACACGACCTCAATATTTTTGTAAGATCCAATCTCGGTTTTTCTAGTTCATGGAAGAGATGAAAGTTTACAACGAGATACAAGATCCGGAGCCAAAATATGTGTTGACCTAAATACAGATTGGAGAGATAGGAGACTTGTCCTGAATATTTTCCTGATTCTGACTGACGCCCTAGATATTCTGTTACTCCAAGTATTGTAGCGGTCAGAGAGGACTCCACTGCCCCATTGTCACCCCATTGTGTTTCCATTTTAATTCCTCCTGGTCATGGTGACCGCCATAGACCTTCTTCTGGTTGGGTACAAGTAAACAAAGACCTTGTGAAGATCTTGAGATACCGACGGGTTTTCACAACATGTTCTATATAAATCTCTTGGTTGCACAACACAACTGACTAAGGCTAAGTTCATACAATCAGTCCATTACATAACCGCGGCTGTTCCAGTCCCTTTTAGGCATGGTCTAGGGTAGGGCGCACTCATGCCGATAGACCCTGTAGCTATAGACAATGTCAGATCTAATCTATCAAACTAGGGAAAAACAGTCCATAAAATGTTTCCCCTAGCCCTGTATTGAGATGGCCGGGTCAAGCCAAAAACTGCAATACCAGACACAGCCATAAACAAGGGTGGCGCTGTTTCTGGATATAAATGAGGCTTCTCGTGACAACCAGGCAGGTAATGGCCTTTAATAATGTTGACAGTAAACTGTTCTGGACTCTTTGGGCTTCAATTACAGAATAGAAGATGCCGGAAAATAACATTACATCAACAGATACACGGTGACTCTGCAAGAAAAGTATTTAGTCGCTGTCACAAATATGCATTTCCCATGGCCCGGGCCTGACTGGCGGATCCTCCAGCAGACGCTCTCCCCATGGACGGGCAGCAGTGGAGCCCCAGGCGCTGACTTCATTGCTTAGTGCATCCAATTTTCCCTTCAGATTCTGTGTCTGTTTTATTTCCTTCTTACAATGTAGATGTGTACAAAGACCGGAGATGAGAAAAGCCCAAATACGTGAAAGACCCAGAGACAGAATCGCCTGCCGGAGCCGCTAATGTCGTGTTATACCAGCTTGTCGGGGATTCAGAGTCCTCATAGATATTAGATAGGATGTAAGAATGTTACTGTATATTATACTTATGATGTAACAGTTATCTTGTATAAATTCCGTATCCGCGCGGTTCGGTGTCATACATCGGAGGGTGACTAACGGGCGGCTCAGCAGGATGTCGTTGCAGAGAGGAAGTGACCTTGGAGTTCCTGAGAATCTCTCCAGACTGTAATTGAAGAACATTGCGACCTAATAATCGCTGCATAACAAGGCGGCATTATGGCGGCAGCGCGCCACTTCACACTAAGGTCAACAAGCTTTACAATCTCACAAAATGTCATTCTACATCTATCAGCGCACAGATCAGGAACCCCCCGAGACGCGGCAGGACGGCGACTAATCAGAGGCTGACAGGTCGGGAAGATTAAGAGGACTTCATCATTTAAAGGGGACACTTCTACCTGGAGATCAGATATCCGGCCCTTCATCTGACACCCGGGGTTGTCTATGGTCTGACTACTACGGCGACGCTCGCTGCTCTCTTAGGATTTAGGACACAGATTCTGTCTAAAAGCTGGACAGGAAAAAAAAGCACTCTGCCCACATCCCAAACTCCCAGAGGAAACTCTACATCCTATTGGGAGACAAGGAGATGGAGATGGCCGCCCAATACGTGTCCACCTGCCACCAACTGAGGGGAAGATGAGACCCCAAGGACTATTATAACCCAAATCACCCACCCATTCTCCCATCCATCCACCCATCCATACCCACCATGTGTCCACTGTCCACTTGCCACCAAATGAAGAGAATGACCAGACCCCAAGGACTATTGTACCCCAAACCACCCACCCTATGCCCACTCTACCCCCATACCCACCCTCTACCCGCTTTGGCAATGCCAAATACCTATTTGGACATGCCAATAAAGCTTCTTTGTATTGTATCGCCCTCCTTTCCTCTCCTATATATTTGATGGGTAAAGATGGCGGAGTGTACTCACTGCACACAAGACCCGCGGTGCACTTTGCCTTGGAGGTAGAGAATGATGGGATGTGTTTTCATTTGTCTTATTTTTGTTTTACAAAGTTCTATCATTTTGTATTTTGGAATAAGAATATTTGGTGGAGGTTCAAGAAAACGGAATAGTCATCAACTATCTACAAACCGAATATAAGAAACGTAATATCAATAGAACGATAAAAATAAGACTCTCTTCCTCCAGAAATTTACTCTGCTGAATCCATCTTGCATTCACAAGACTGACTGACTCCCACAGGTATTAAATTACATAGAAGTCTATGGGGAATGGAAGGGGAGGAGTCAGCAGGAGGTGAGTGAGAGAAGAAACATCCAGGCACAGATAGAAACTTTTAGCTGCAGCAGTTTCTATCTGACACCAAGTGCTCTATTCACACCCGTACAGGTCCGTACTTCTCTATGAGCTCCTATAGAAACTTGTTCCTGCTCAGAAACTCTTACAATATGGATTCGTCCAAAAATTTCCATAGCTGAAGTGCGAGATCATCAATTGTTTCCACCCATCACCCCATTTATTTCAGGGTCACTCCATCCATAGAAGTCAGATACATTGTTGCAACTCTAATTACCACAAACAATAAAGCTGCCCCATAGCTCTTTAGCCCCCCCTAGGGAACCCTACTAAATATTTCGATGACACCTATCGTTGTGCTTCAGATGGTTTTATTGTGTTTTTTCTGTAGATGAAATCCGGCACCCCTCCCCCATGCCTGCAGATTCCTCTGGAATACAACCCGGAGGGCAATGTATGAACGCGGACATAAGTGGAATACACTGTACAATAACACTGGAATGAATCAAAGAGGCTTCACGGAGATTTGATACATTGTTCTCAATACACCACGAAAATACAATTTCAAGGGAAGAGAGATTACCTTTCGGTAAACAGAAAATTGTTCCGACTGGTATTAAAGCGATCCATTCACCTCCGTACAGAGGGAGCGGCCATTTGTAGTCTGAGCATGTGTGAGAACTCGAGAGAATAGAGATGTAGTGAGTGGTCCCAAGATACAAGGGCGCAGAGAGGAGTCAGTGTGCCGAGGCGCCGCTTATCTCTTATCTGTATAATGAACATCTCCGATGGTGCACAGGGCTGAGGAGTCGGGGGCAGTTTGGGGTCGGAGTTGGAAGAAAGTTACCGATTGTGGCTTCAAAATAAAAAAGATTCATCATTTTTACTATTGTATAACAAGTATATACAGAGTTTATTACAGAGTCAGAGTAGGAGTCGGACTGTGGAACAAGAGATTAGTCACAAGTCGTTGCTTTTTCCTACCGACTCCACAGCCCTCAGTTTGTGCAGTAGAGATCTGAGGCATCTTAAAGATTCCAAGATGAGAAAAATGTAACACCACCTTAGGCAGCCATAGAAGTAACATCCAAAAAGTTTCCATCTCTCTGTATAACCTCAGAGTGGGTGAATCTACTGCTGTGACCTGAGATCTACGCTGTGAACCAATGAGATATCTCCTATCCTTCCCCTCTCACAGCATGCAGTCTCAGAAATAGTTAAAGAAGCTGCAGCTGCATCTCCCTCCTCTCCTCCAACTATTTTATATCTTTGGAATAGCTGAACGGATTTTGATAGACAAAGTAGCAGCATACTCTAGGTGACAGAAGATGTAGGTCATTGGGCAAATCCCTGGAAATTGTTGATAGTCTTATAGAATGGGAGAGACCATTCCAAGGAAGAGGGACAGCGCAGGAGAAGTCTAGGATATGGGAAGTTCTTACTACTGATGGTGACCACAGATGGTCCTTAGAGTAGACAAAGTATGAGATTAGATGAAGCCATCCTCTGCTGCTCCATGACCACTCTATACATCAGGGCAAGCTTTGGCACTCCAGCTACTCCCCTAGAAGACAATGGAGCACGCTGGAAGTGTTAGTGTCACGGAATGTTGAGTAACGAAGGTTTCTATCCTTGGCTTTAGAACAGATGTATATATCAGCAGGTCAATGTATGTCCAACATCATGGAGCAGGTTAGACATGGACAAACCTCACTATATCTTCATGGGAATATTTTTGCTCAGCGTTTTGGGCTCCGATTCTCAATCACTCGCCATAGTCTTCGCGATTCTCTCCACATGAGCAGTGATGCAAATCCCATCTGGCCAAGAGACTTTACATGACAGAATTTGGACAAAGAGGCCCATTTTAGGATAATGGAGATGGTCGTGTCAGTCAATGATGATATCCGCTCCCTCCAGATTCTGAGATACTTTCTCCATAACGGAGGTTTATTAGCTCCTCTAGCGACAAGTCATAGGACGCCATAAGCCGGGAAGGTGACTGGATTTATGGCGCAATTATTGGCCTGTATGGCCGCACAATTTGCAAGACAAGAAATGGAAAGAAGATTTAGTGGCCGCACAGACTCATCACAGGAATCTGCAAGACGTAGCTGGGCTTGGAAGTGAAGGACTCGCTTCATCCGCACAGACGTCGTAAGTCATCGGACCACCAAGAGCCGAGTCACCACCGGCCTCATCCTAACACATAAGGGGTTTCCCAATACTCAATCCACATGACAACCACTGACTGGCCACACACATACAGGGCCGTGCAAAAGTATTCACCCCCTTCAACTTTTCAACCTTTTGCCACATTTCAGGCTAATTTTTTGGGGAAGAATCAACAACAAGTGGGACACAATTGTGCCCTGCACCCCACTACCTGGGCCGGTGTCTACCATGTACCGGCTGTGATGCCATGTGCTATAACTGGTTTATCTTGGTCCAGGCGGTGTCCTCCTGCCCTCTGCTTGTATATAGATGGACGGCACCTGATCTATATCGGAGGAGGGGCGGCCGCCGTGTTTTTCATAAATACCTGGAGACTAGATAGACATCAGAGGCCATAAACAGATGGCGACAGATGCTGGAGGTTGCATTAGTCCTTTTATAGGCGCTGTAAATATGGAAGGGCTGAGAAGTGACTGCGTCTGCAACAAAGCAAACAGGAGGATTCTGGGCGACAACGTCCTATTGACCCGCACTCTGCTGAAATGGATTTATTATGTTTTTGCATAGTCAGGTGCTCGGGGTCCAGAATACGTGACTAGTAGTCTTACTGTTATCTATCAGCCTGGGGAAGCCTCCGAGCTGGTATTAAAGGGGTAGTCTGGCTTCATCCCTTTAATAATGAAAGTTCTGCGACTTATTACAAGATCTCTGCTTGATGTCAGTGAATGTGAAGACTTCTGGTGACATCCAGGTGAACCGACCCTGTATATGGCTAGTCCTGCTGTGAGATAGGAAGTGGAGACAATTGTGTCCAGGCGAGACAATGCTCTGTGAGCTCAACAGCCTGGACTACAGATGGATACATTGTAACAAACTGCTCACAACTGAGAACGGACAATGCTCTGTGAGATGACCGGCCTGAACTCCACAGTGATACACTGTAGCAAATTAGAATATAACTAGTTCTGCTCTCAGCTGTGTGCTGGTTTGCTACAATGTATCAGTTCAGGTTGTTGAGCTCACAGAGCATTGTCTAGACTGTCAGAGCAAGGCTCGGGCTTTGCTGTTTTGCCTCTATTTGAGGGTGACTTTGGGGCAATCTTTTACCTCTTGGCTCTATTCTTTGTATGCGATGATGACACCGGTGTCTATGATGTCATTAGTCAGGGGTACGTGTTCTGTTTGGGGGTGCGCGGACAGGGGGCCATTGCTCTGGTGGGCTGGCCTGACCTTGAGGATATCTGACTTGTTCTCCTATGTGAGATCTTCCACTTATTTTTACTATATTTCCACCATTTCGGTATTTGCAGGACCCTGCTGATAATCTCTATTATGTGCGGCCGCTGCTCGTCGTATAATGGAGGCTGGAGCAGCGGCGCCTCCCCGCCAGGTATCGGCTATTCCTGAGCCCAGCAGTGCGTCTTCCAGGTTTGTTCATACTTGGCAACATGAAGAGATGAAATCTGCAAACCAAAAGAAAAGATCCAAAATCTGAGACTGACTAACACTGCAGAAATGGAAAAACAGCACGGAGCGGACATGACCGAGAGATGGAGCGCGCCCGGCCCCACAGGATGGATGTGGCGGCATTATATAACATCACACCCCTCCCAGGGCCCCCGCTATTATACAGATCATTGATACTAAGTTACCACTAATACAGGGAGCTGCCCTGCCACGTATAAGCCACGCTCCAGGCTCCTCCCCCATAGAGGCTCCTCCCCCCTGTAGCCTATCACCATATGTTGTATAAGTCATGCACAGTAAATCTGTAATTTGTATAAGCAGAGCTGCAGTGTAAAGCAATGGGGAGAGAAATGTTAGACTATAATGGGGTCCGCGCTTTGTTATGGGGGCTCAGTATGGCTATTACTAGTAAGAAAGCTCTGTTACTGTTAGGTGGGCGCGGTGACAGGTTGTAATATGACATTATTATGGGGCTAATTTTCTGTCTATTTTAGATATTGTCACTGTTATGGGGAACGTTCCCTGTATTATGGGATATGATAACGGGGACTTATAGGGGGACTTTTACTGCTTATGTTGTGGGGCGCAGTCACTGCTCTGGAGACTCCATGGCTGTCATTATAGGAAACTTGTCAAGGGGGGAACCCTATGGCTGTAACTGCTATAAGGCTCTGGGACGTATGGGGGTACTGTGGCTGTCTGTCTTTATTGTGGGGGTACAGGACCCCCTCTGACATCATCTCTCCCCCCGTCTTCTTGCTTTGTTCCAGCTTGTAAATAAATCACTTGGTGTTCTTTTATTTTCCACTTTTCTTGTTTCCTTCCTCTTAGACCCCGTAATAATCTCGCCCACAGATTTCACCGTCTATAAACCGTGCGGCGCTTGCAGAGATTATGTAAAGTGTTTAGCAATTACTTCCTTACACCAAGTGCTGATCCACTCAGGGCCGAGAACAGGCTCTCGGATATAATGGAGAGTCCTCAAGACAAAGCTCCCATCTGAAGGCGCACACTCGGCTCTGCTGCGTCACTCTGTGTAGTGGAGACACTTGCAAGATCTCTTCTCGCTGTCAGTGAATGGAAAGACTCCTGTATTGTACACAAGCTGATAACATGTCCTACACTATTCCTGCTCACAGCTCAATGTCCAGCAGAAGTATGTGAACCCCCGACCATCTCACACACCTACAGTACATGGACTAGTTACACGTCCCATTCCATAGCTAAGGGGGTTAATATGGAGACTGAAGCCCCTTTTACACCCATGTTATAGTCCAGTTTCCAGGGAAGGTTTCTATAAAAATTTGGAGGAGTCTGAGTCATTCAGAAGAGAAATTATAGAGGGTCAGACCTTGATATTGGATCTCTGTAGTGATCAATGTAAATGGCTCAGTGACCTTTATGCTCCCTAACCCTCAGTCCTATGGCTGGTGACCCCATATGTTTCTGGGGTTGCTGCTTCACAGCAGAGCTTCTGTTACTTCATAAACCAATGTCTGACCTTACAGACTGCAGGGCTCAGATCCCATTTTATGCATCTGTGTGCAATGAGCAAATCAGAAACACCTGAACCCAATAACGATGGGAGGGGGCGCCGACCTTAGGACTCATTCACACAGTCAGTATTTTGCATCAGTATTTGTACGCTAAAAACCAGCAGTGGATCCAAACATGAAAATTCCCAGTTCTTCCCATTAGAATTCTTCTCTGTAGGTTTTACTTCTGATTTTTATCTTAAACACAGCGACCATATAAAGTGGCCTTAGGGTGTATTCACACTGTGCAGATGGCAGTGAAACCCACATCAAAACTGCAACCGAAAAAAATGGCACGAGAACGAAACCCCGCGTAACGTGCTGCAGCAACAAAAGAACCGGCCATCCCGCAGCGCTTTGCAGAGAAAGTTCACGGAGATTTCCTCACTCTCTGCTTCCATTACACCTATAGAGAAACCGCCGCCATTTCCGTAGCTATAATTGACATCCTGCAATTTCCAAAACCGCGACCGTTTGGTGCAAAGTGGGGATGGGGTTCACTAGTATTCCCTCCACTTTACTGTGACTCTAAAACTCCGCTCTATTGACACGCTGCGATTTGCAAGAACGCAACGGATTTTACAATGGCAGCATTAGCCAGAATCCACTTAGCAGGTATCGCAACGTTTATGCTACATGGGGCCTAAAGGCGTGGTCAGACAGTCAGGTGGGTGTGGCCAAAACTGCCTACAAAATTGCAAGTTGTGTCTTTTTTTTACAGGTGAAACATTGTAACAAAATTTTGTTCCATCCTTTAAAATTGCAACACTGCGATGTTTGATCTGTGTGATGGCGCCCTTAGAGGTGATAACAAGGCTCTGGATCGGTGAATATTCCGTTCCCTCGTTTTCTAGGGGTCGTCTCTATCAACAGGAACAAATAAACATCTATAAAAAAAAAAAAACGGAAATAAATTTTTCTTGCGAGTGTAAATAACAAAGTTGCTGTCATGTCGGCTAATTACAGGCGCTGATTATTAGCCCCCGGAACATTCGTTACATTGTCTCATCTCTGGAAATTAAATTACAAACCAAACCTTAAACAAATGAACAATATACAATATAAAAATTGCGCGCTCCCCGGCTTTATAATGAGACCTCCATGCGAATTTCTAATACGGTTTATTAATGACCCGCGGTGCCTGCCGGCGTAATAGCGACACGACTAATGATGTCCCACACATTCGCCATGTTTATGAACTGCCGGGCAGACCACACCATGATTAAGTGTCTTTTCATGCGACACAATGTAACAAAAACCCTTCACTGCTAATTATCTTTTTTTCCTAATTACGTTGCAGCCTTTAATGAATAGATAGAAATCCCATTTTATTCCAAAAAAAAGAGAAACGCGACGATTTTCGGAATTTTAGAAAATGAGATTTGCAAGTAATTAAATGTGTTTTTATTCTGCGACATATTAACATAAGAGGTCTCTTGTAACAATGCGGATTATATATAATTATCTCTATCGGGGCCGATCAGGACACAGCGATGATACGGAATTACCAGGCGCACATTACATGTATCTTTATGGTATTATTTATTCACTGAGCGGTCATTTAAAGGGAACCTGTCACATTGTATATACCGTATCCTTACCGATATTATAGATGGGAACGTTTGTGTGTTTGGATGTTTGTTCCCCAATCACGCTGAAGCGGCCGCACGGATTACAGTGAGGTTTGACACATCCCTAGAGTGGCGCCCGGAAGGAAACATAGGCGCCTTACCATCCATGGAGGTTGACGGTTTTTCCAACCGCGAGCACCGAAATCACGGTCGGCAGAGGCGTCATCGCAAGCCTTCGCGCTGCTCTCCCATTTGACCAAGCGATGGAGGGGGCAGAGCTGTTCAGACACACGCTGGCCGCAGAGCTTGCACGCTGGGCTCTGATTGGAGCAGCCGATACAGGGGGCGGAGCTATATGGGCTCAAGCCGGCCGGCGAACGAAACGAAGAACATGGTGGCACGTATGCGGAAGCTGAACATACATCCATCAGTGGAGACCGGCGTGCGGCGTGGATTGGTGAGTCCACCAGGGTGCCAGGGGTGGGAGGAGGAGGTGGAAACTTGAGGCAAGTTGGGGCGCGGGGGGGGGTGGGGGGTGGAGTTCGGGCTGGGGGATTGAAGCGGAGGCATTGGTTGGGGGGAGAAGGGGCCGGGGTCATGTTTTTTGGGGGAAGTGTCCAGGGTTTCTTTTTTGGGGAGGGGGTCCATGTGATGGGTTGGGGGCCAAGGGGGTCACGGTTGCATGTAGGGGGCTGGGGTCACGGAAAGGCCGCCCACAGGGCAATGCGGAGGGCCTGGGTCCGCGCTGCAGGTGGGTCGCACAGGGGTGGAAGAGGGCCGCGGATGAAGTCACGGGTATTGCTAGTTATAAATATGTATAGAATGTAACTTGTGACCGGAATACCCCTTTAATTCGCTCTGCACATAATATGTGACTCCCTGGAAAAGAAACGGTTTTCCTCGTTGCTGCTGACGCCCGGATAACTCACTATAACAAATGGTCCTGATATCCAGGGGATTAACAGGAAAGAGAAGAAGCAACAAAGTATTGCAAGAAATGTTCCCGAGGATTGATGTTCTTACTCCGGAGCCCATTGATTTTTACTGCTGATACGAGTGAATTGTGCGGTGCGGGGATTATATAGCGTATTGTAATAGGAGAAAGAAGGAACACGTCCGAGGAACAGAACTGAGCTCGTGGTAAAGACACCGGCGCAGAACAATAGCAGGAAAATATTAGAATAACTCACTGCCAAAAAGCACAAGGTAAAAACTGAGCAAGTCTTCCAATAACAGCTGCAGATTGCGTCGCAGTGTCGCAGGATTCTCTCTCTTTATTGTAATGATCGTATATGAAGCCTCGTCTCACAGGACGGACACGTCAAATAGATCTAACCCGTCATTAACACGCCAAAGGAATCGCAGAATGGAAATATCAAATGTTTAATGTCAGGGTAGAGGGACATGGAGGAGTCTCCGCTGATCGGCCATAACAATAAGACCACCTGCCTGATAGTATGGCGCCCCCTCTGACCCATCCTGGACGCGACAAGTCCTCTGCAGGTGTCCTGCACTACCAGCAGCAGATATCTCAGTGGAGTCTCCAAGGATTGGGCTTGTTCCTTCATCACGACCCAGAGACGATCCATTGGATTAAGAAGACTTTCATCTCAGTATGGCCGAGGTGTGAGCCCGGGTATCAGGGGCAGCGATGCCATGAAGGTTTGTACAATGTTTAGGTAGATGGTGCCACATGATGGCAGGACTCAAGGATTCCCAGCAGAACATGGCACTGAACCTGCCTGCAGCCCATAGCGCCCCCTGGTGCCATCTACATAGATAGGAAATAGATATATGATTCCATAGTTTAACCCTATGTGCAGAGGTAAGTTTCGCAGTTGTCAGCAACTACTCCCTGCCGTTCCTTTAATGGACATGTCGTCCTCTTAAAGGCCCGCTCTCTCTTCTTCGCTCTGCTCTCTTGTTCTGCCATGTGGAATATGTGGCAGTAAATTATTCATGGCTCTTTGCGGCGGGCGCGGAGTTGTCAGGTTCCCTCCACGATGTTTATAAGATGTTCCTCGGCTTCTTTAGAAACGTGATTGTGTCAGAAAATTGTTTGGACTGGAAAATTGTGGAATAAAACAATCCAGGAATTATTTATAAAACCATCTGTGGGCGCTCAGCGCTGGCAGGGGCGATGATCTGCAGGGCACGTCTAGGTGTAATTATATGGAGGGGGCGAGAGCTGCAGCTTTGTACACGGGGACAAGGAATATTTACTGAATCCCCGAAAAGACGAGGCCTCAGGGACAAGGACTGACACTATAGGGTGAAATGCAGAGACAGATAAACACGTGGCCTGGATGGATTTAGAGGTCCAAGTGGAAGATTGCAGAGGAGGAAACCCATGAAGAAGTTGAAGGAAAACTCACTCTAGCCCAATCTTCTGGAAGGTAGCCCCTTATAGATCAATGCCTGTCTTACTATAAACCTAGTAACATGATCTGGAATTCAAACCAATCGATCTCTGAGAATTCTTCCAGAAAAAATGGAAAGAACTTCTCCTTCTCGTTAGAACTTTCTCTAGCGCCATCTTTTTGATGGTAGCTCCCTATAGATCAATGCCTGATTTTCCAGATTCCTAGTGACATGATATGGAATTAAAGCCAGAATATCTGCTCCAAAAGGGAGAGAACCCATCTGCACATGGCTGCTCATCAGTCCCATAGTGATTTGGTTAGGTGAGAGGT
Source organism: Leptodactylus fuscus (assembly GCF_031893055.1). Lineage (NCBI taxonomy): Eukaryota > Metazoa > Chordata > Amphibia > Anura > Leptodactylidae > Leptodactylus > Leptodactylus fuscus. The sequence goes on along the minus strand of NC_134274.1, from coordinate 2,890,343 downwards.
CACAGATGTGGGGGAGGAGGGGGACTGTGTCCTTAAATAAGAGACTGCCACTGCTGTAGGGTAATGTAAGGTTACAGGACTCAGTCTTATCCTCCAGACACAGAGAGTAAATCTTGGCACAAGTTGGAGCATAGCAAGTAAATTCAGTGTCCTGTGCAGGATGAGGATGCCCGGACTGACTCTGACAACTGACAACCATTCTGTCAGGTTAGTTATTGCTCTCACGCCCCCTCCTGTTACAATCATAAATACATCAGTGCACACACAGTATATACATAGTATACCTTGTTCCCGCACACGCGCTGACCTCCATACATTACCAGTATCTGCTTTATAATAAATCCTCGCTGATAGATTTGCATATATTACCAGTAAATTGCGCTAATTTGTCTTTCGCCGTGTCAGCCTCTCAGCTTTCGCCATGATCCCGGCAGCTCGGGCGCGCTCGCATCGGCTACGACTAATGTATGTTTAAACTGTTGCTATTGAAAGGCAGAGCGGTCAGGTCCTGACCTCATATATAATACATATACATTGGCGCTGACGGCGGACGCAGCTATTAAGGGATTAACTGCGTAGAATGGAGATGTCGTTCAGGACGCCGCGTTTTATTAAACAAGCTGCCGGAATCAATATCACTTTACAAGGAGGGGAGCCGGGGATCAGCGGCGCAGCATAGCCCTGCTACATTGTGACAACTGCCAGCTGTGCACTAAGTTGTCACCAGTGTGTGCGGTCCCATCAGCCAGACACGGGGTCATCCTGGTTATAGATTACTGCCCCGCCGGTCACCCCACCACGCTCTCACACACACGAGATTTCCATATAAGTGTTACAGTATTACAGTCTAGAATACATATACATGATGAAGCTATGGCTGCCCGCACATTTACTCCTCTAGTCACGGCCTGCAGGGGGCGCCGCTGCTCCGCAGGGTGTTATGTCACATAATGTATACAGTAATCATAGAATCCATATTATTGGCACAGAATCCCTTATGTGGTTACAGAAATAGGTTTTGTCGACAGAATTCACTTTCTAATCACAGAAATAATTTTATGCACTAAAAATATCTACTTAGTTTTCACCGAAGGCACAAAAGTCATAAAGTTAAGATGCCGATTATTATTTTGTCTGCACAGAATTCATTTGTGTCACAGAAGTTATTTCTGAATAGGAAATGTTATTTTGTTGCAAATGGTCGGACACGAGGCGTCATATCACAGAACGAATTGTAGCGATGGCAAATGTATCGTGTGCAGGAAAAATGACATTATGTAACAGACGGCAGCAACTAACATGATGTCACACAGGAGGTTATTGTGTCTTACAGAAGGTTATTTTGTCTCACAGAAGGTTATTGTGTCTTACAGAAGATTATTTTGTGTCTCAGAAGGTTATTTTGTCTTACAGAAGATTATATTGTCTTATATAACAGAAGGTTATTTTATCTTACAGGAGGTTATTTTATCTTACAGGAGGTTATGTCTTATATAAGGTTATTTTATCTCACGGAAGGTTATTGTGTCTCATGGAAGGTTATTTTATCTTACAGAAGGTTTTTTGTCACATAAAAGATTATTTTGTCCCACAGAAGGTTATTTTGTCCCACAGAAGGTTATTTTGTCCCACAGAAGGTTATTTTGTCTTACAGAAGGTTATTTTGTCTCACGGAAGGCTATTTTGTCACATAAAAGATTATTTTATCTTACAGGAGGTTATTTTGTCTTATAGAAGGTTATTTGGTCTCACAGAAGATTATTTTGTCTTACAGAAGGTTATTTTATCTTACAGAAGTTTTTTTGTAACACAGAAGATTATTTTGTCTTACAGAAGTTTGTTTTGTAATAAATAAAGCATTTTGTAAAGTTGGTAATAAAAACACATCTGGAGAATTTTTATAAGACTGTCACGTCTTACACCAGGGTTAGTAAATGCCACAACTGGAAAAATCTGTGCTCAAACTATCCTGAGTCTCCGGTCTCTTAAGAAATAGGATGCCAGCTTGGAAACCTAAGCTTGTCACTTATCTCCTTCTCCCTGCTCAGAACACGCCTAGAAAACTTTCCCATAGTGCTCACGAGTCGGCTCTGGACTATGGCTGGCTGTAGTCATGAGACGCTTTGCTTGTTCCCTATTCTTGTGAATTTCTCCCAATTGTTCAAAGACAAAAATCTTCATCAGTTGATGGCACAGGATGGAATACGGATCTAATAATAATCCTGAGCCGCTCCGATCTGGTCACATGACATCATAAGGAATGGCGAGAAGAATTAAGAACCTGCCCCATATAACGCATTAAGGCCCCACGTTGTGCACCATGTGTATGCGCCGCAACAACAACAGGGACACTTGTATATCTGTGCAAAATTGACAGTGGAAATTTGCTATTATGGCCTTACCAATAAGGAGTCCACAGTATACTGCCATATAGTCCCCGGCAATATTTCATCTGCTCCGTACAGTATTTATGTTGGACTGGTAAGGGTTAAGCCAATGAATGCGCCCTCATAAGCACAAAGCAAAAATCCCTGAAGAAAAAGCAGAAACGCAGATCAGCATGTTTTACATTTAAAAAGGGGCTTCGGCCCGAAGAATCCTCAGGAGGGCGAAAACAGGAATATAGAAAAGGTGAAGATAATAACAGAACTGAAGGTGATAATGAAAACCGCACACACAGGAAAAAACACCGCGAGGGCCCTCAGCAGGTCCAAGGTCTGACGCAAGAGCGAGGCCCCGGGACATCACAGACCATCGAGTCAGCAAGGGGACAACTGTGATCACTGGATCCAGGAGAGGAAGGGGGGGGGGGGGGGAGGGTGTAACATGTTCTAGATAATTCCACTGGTAACTCTAGAATGTAACCTATGTGACCGGTGCTAATAATATAAGGGGGAGATATGAGGAGAGGAGTAGTATTATAGTAGTTATATTCTTGTACATAGGAGGTAGTATTATAGTAGTTATATTCTTGTACATAGGAGCAGTATTATAGTAGTTATATTCTTGTACATAGGAGTAGTATTATAGTAGTTATATTCTTGTATATAGGAGTAGTATTATAGTAGTTATATTCTTGTACATAGGAGTAGTATTATAGTAGTTATATTCTTGTACATAGGAGCAATATTATAGTAGTTATATTCTTGTACATAGGAGGTAGTATTATAGTAGTTATATTCTTGTACATAGGAGCAATATTATAGTAGTTATATTCTTGTATATAGGAGTAGTATTATAGTAGTTATATTCTTGTACATGGGGGGGGGTCAGTATTATAGTAGTTATATTCTTGCACATAGGAGGTAGTATTATAGTAGTTATATTCTTGTACATAGGAGCAGTATTATAGTAGTTATATTCTTGTATATAGGAGCAGTATTATAGTAGTTATATTCTTGTACATAGGAGTAGTATTATAGTAGTTATATTCTTGTACATAGGAGTAATATTATAGTAGTTATATTCTTGTACATAGGAGTAGTATTATAGTAGTTATATTCTTGTACATAGGAGCAGTATTATAGTAGTTATTCTTGTACATAGGAGTAATATTATAGTAGTTATATTCTTGTACATGGGAGCAGTATTATAGTAGTTATATTCTTGTACATAGGAGTAGTATTATAGTAGTTATATTCTTGTACATAGGAGCAGTATTATAGTAGTTATTCTTGTACATAGGAGTAATATTATAGTAGTTATATTACTGTACATAGGAGTAGTATTATAGTAGTTATATTCTTGTACATAGGAGTAGTATTATAGTAGTTATATTCTTGTACATAGGGGTAGTATTATAGTAGTTATATTCTTGTATATAGGAGTAGTATTATAGTAGTTATATTCTTGTACATAGGAGCAGTATTATAGTAGTTATATTCTTGTACATAGGAGTAGTATTATAGTAGTTATATTCTTGTACATAGGAGCAGTATTATAGTAGTTATATTCTTGTACATAGGAGTAGTATTATAGTAGTTATATTCTTGTACATAGGAGTAGTATTATAGTAGTTATATTCTTGTACATAGGAGTAATATTATAGTAGTTATATTCTTGTACATAGGAGCAGTATTATAGTAGTTATATTCTTGTACATAGGAGGTAGTATTATAGTAGTTATATTCTTGTACATAGGAGTAGTATTATAGTAGTTATATTCTTGTACATAGGAGTAGTATTATAGTAGTTATATTCTTGTACATAGGAGCAGTATTATAGTAGTTATATCCTTGTACATAGTAGTATTATAGTAGTTATATTCTTGTACATAGGAGCAGTATTATAGTAGTTATATTCTTGTACATAGCAGTAGTATTATAGTAGTTATATTCTTGTACATAGGAGTAGTATTATAGTAGTTATATTCTTGTACATAGGAGGTAGTATTATAGTAGTTATATCCTTGTACATAGTAGTATTATAGTAGTTATATTCTTGTACATAGGAGGTAGTATTATAGTAGTTATATTCTTGTACATAGGAGTAGTATTATAGTAGTTATATTCTTGTACATAGGAGTAGTATTATAGTAGTTATATTCTTGTACATAGGAGTAGTATTATAGTAGTTATATTCTTGTACATAGGAGGTAGTATTATAGTAGTTATATTCTTGTACATAGGAGTAGTATTATAGTAGTTATATTCTTGTACATAGGAGTAGTATTATAGTAGTTATATTCTTGTACATAGGAGTAGTATTATAGTAGTTATATTCTTGTACATAGGAGGTAGTATTATAGTAGTTATATTCTTGTACATAGGAGTAGTATTATAGTAGTTATATTCTTGTACATAGGAGCAGTATTATAGTAGTTATATCCTTGTACATAGTAGTATTATAGTAGTTATATTCTTGTACATAGGAGTAGTATTATAGTAGTTATATTCTTGTACATAGGAGTAGTATTATAGTAGTTATATTCTTGTACATAGGAGGTAGTATTATAGTAGTTATATCCTTGTACATAGTAGTATTATAGTAGTTATATTCTTGTACATAGTAGTATTATAGTAGTTATATTCTTGTATATAAGAGTAGTATTATAGTAGTTATATTCTTATACATAGGGGTAGTATTATAGTAGTTATATTCTTGTACATAGGAGTGGTATTATAGTAGTTATATTCTTGTACATAGTAGTATTATAGTAGTTATATTCTTGTATATAAGAGTAGTATTATAGTAGTTATATTCTTATACATAGGGGTAGTATTATAGTAGTTATATTCTTGTACATAGGAGTGGTATTATAGTAGTTATATTCTTGTACATAGGAGCAGTATTATAGTAGTTATATTCTTGTACATAGGAGTAGTATTATAGTAGTTATATTCTTGTACATAGGAGGTAGTATTGTAGTAGTTATATTCTTGTACATAGGAGCAGTATTATAGTAGTTATATTCTTGTACATAGGAGCAGTATTATAGTAGTTATATTCTTGTACATAGGAGCAGTATTATAGTAGTTATATTCTTGTACATAGGAGTAGTATTATAGTAGTTATATTCTTGTACAAGGGGGGTCAGTATTATAGTAGTTATATTCCTGTATATCTGAGTTGTCTCTTATGGAATGTATTTAGTATTTCTTTGGAGACTTTTTGTTACAGTCATGTCTTGGGGTATAATGGGCTCCGTTCTTCTCCGCTGGATTTGGAGAGTGAGTTCTGAGATGTATAATTAGCCGCCCTGTGATCACAGATGAAACAGACAAGCGCATCATTACTGGAGTGAGAAGCGGCCGAACATTCGCCTCCAATTATACATAAAGATTCAATTTCCAATTCTTCAGAAACTTGAGGAATATTGTGTTCTTAGAGAGAGCAGCTTATGGTCTGTAAGTGAGGAGCAAGACGTGACAGTTCTGCTGATAGTAATGGATCAGAAAACCAAACCTGTCAGGGATTCCGGTCAGACATATTGGATTTCTCTATTTAACCATTTCATGAGCAGATGTTATTTCCCTATTAATATAGCATATCATTGCCATAAATGACTTGTCACGTTTTGTTCCTAATGTGTATACAATCACAGATCATGATTTGCCTTGGAAAATACCACAATACCAGATGTCACATGAATAATATGCTAATATGTGTCATAATTGCTGATTTTCACTGGATTTAACCCTTTGCATTTCCTACTGTATGTAAAGCCTATGTCTGCCCCATTGTCTTTGTATCCCAGTTCAGTGATTTATCTGTACAATTTTTTCCTACTTTCTGAACTATTACTTAGATGTCAGAGAAGTCTGTGCAGGATACAGAGACAGTCTAATGTAAAGCAGATAGACCTTCCTGTATTGATTTATTAACATATGGGGTCTTGACAGCGCCCACCGGTCTGTCCCTATAGGTTCATCTTGTACAGAGACGTCCATAGAAGTGAATCTGCTCAGTTGTATTATGACACTATTGGTGCATATTCGCACTATTTCATCCTCATCCCATAGAAAAAAAGGGGGGCAGCATGATCCTGGGGTTTTCAGACCTAAGCCCCATACTGTTACTATTGCAGAGTCTAATCCACTTTACAATACTCCTTTGCAGCTGCCTTGTTCGCCTATATGGTATATATGCCATTGCTGTAATACATGGGTGCTTTAAAGGGAGTCTGTCATTACACCCCATCATATGAGCCCCAGCCACAGATGGATAGGTGTTACGGTTCTGTCTATATGTATAAATTAGAATTTGACAGAACCTCTTGACTGCGGTAGTGATTGCAGTCGAGGTCCACAAACCCCAGGAGGGCGGCCGTCTGCCTAAACAGAGCAGCAGTATGTCTGTGCGGCTCTAGTGTGAACAGGGAGCAACACACGTCCACCAGTTAACTTCACTGGGTGTCTGCGCAGCTCCAAATGTGAACAGACTGCAATGCGGCTTACACCAGTTGGCTTTACTGGGCAAGGGTGTTTGTGCAGCTTTAATGTGAACTGGCTGCAACAAAGACTGCCAAGGGTTGAACGTCCACCCTGGTCAGCGACACAAAGGCTCCACAAACAGCTTTAAAGCTACAATCCTACTGGACAATTCAATCAGGCTAATTAGTTCCCTACTGGCAGTACCCAGGAATCCTACCCAGAATCCCTGAACTGACAACCTGCCTTTCACAGGAACCTGGCCCTGACCTCCTGTCTCAAAGTAATAGTCAAAGTGTGAGCACCTGGCGTGCGTCGGCTCACACCATATAAAGGCAAGTCCCCGCCCACAGGGCAGTGGCCATAACCTCACTGGGCATGCCCAGTATGGGCCGAATGGGACTTAGCCTCTGAGTGCCTCCAAAATGTCCGAGCATGCTCAGTAGGGAGAGAATGGGACTTAGCCTCTGAGTGCCTCCAAAATGTCCGAGCATGCTCAGTAGGGAGAGAATGGGACTTAGCCTCAGAGTGTCTCCAAAATGTCCGAGCATGCTCAGTAGGCCAAACGCTGAACTTAGACTCCACAAACCTCGCTGTCCGACACCGAGGGCAAGAGCTAGATGAACCCGCAGGTGGCGCTGTGTGCCGGAAGGAAAACCTGCGGGACCCCATCCTAACAATAGGTCACGTTCACCTGAATCTTATGGTGCTTTCATCTTGTAGATCGGTCCATCCTTTGCGGACACATTGCAGTTTTTGAAACAATGGCGGCAACCTTGTTGCTAAAGAGCTAATTTGCATATTGATAAAATGGCAATATCTCAGTAACTGAGGCTCCGATTCACAAGGGGAAGACGCCGTATGATTCAGGTTGCACTATGCTCTCTATCCGGGGACTCGCTCCATATGTTCGGGTTCTGGTACAATCCCCTTTAAATGTTCTCTTTTCCACTTACAGGTACAATTTCGGCATTCTTTGGTATGTGATAACGTTGTTGATTCCACCTCTGTGTCATGGGAAGGATCCAGAGCGGCCGTCTGCACCCGATCATACCAGTAAAATCTAGATATTGGATGTGTGGTGGAGTGCAGCTCTGAGCCCTGTTCACACTAGTCTTGGGCAGGGCGCTCCGTGCAGTATTTTGCGCTGATCACAGTAATGGCATCAAAGCCTAATGAATACACAACAGAGTGATTAAACGGCTTTACTAATTACCTCCTATTTACCATCCGCCGTTCCGGCTGCAGTTACGGCGAGCGCGCTCCTTCCAAGCATCACTTAACCCTTCCCGCCAGGAATGATGTGAACTTGTGTGACGGAGCTGGAAAATCGCATCAGCCTCAGGACCGAAACGCGCGTCAACCACAGGATTTCCGTCTTTGAACTTCTCACAGCCAGAAGGGTTTTCTGCAGATATGGAAGCGGCCCCTAATAGGTTTGCATGGAATATGTGTAACCGTATAATAATCCGGGAGCTGCGAGTGGCGGAACGTGGCGGACTGTAATGGGGATGATTTAAGGAAGGACCCTGCAGGTATTATTCAGAGATCGGAGTTGTGCATTTAGGAGACTGATCACAGATTAGCAATCAGAAGGCCCCCCCAGTTATGTAGAGGTGCAGGCGATCTCTTAAAGGGATCATCTCAATACAGACACTTTAACATGGAAGCTGCTGCTGAGAGCCCTGGCAGACGGCTGAGGCCAACCTGACATGTCTCCGTCTCCTACAGTGACCACTGCTGGAGAAGTCCAGTATTACAAGGTGGCCATTCTCATTAATGCATGTCCATACGTCACATCTGTAGAAAACTGAATAATGAATTTGCATTAACAATAGAATAATAAATCTGCACCTGATTGGTTTGCACTAAATGTTATCGCGTTACCTGACCAGCACAGTGAACACAAGAAAAGGTGGAGCAAAAAGTGATCAAATGTAACGAAAAGGATATCGACGAAAACTGCAGCTCGTCCCACAAAAAATAAGCCCTTGTCCTGCTCGATCAATGGGAAACACCTATAGACATTGTGACTTACACCAACACAAAGCGGAGTGTGCCGATGGAAGAGTGTCGCACAGCAGCACAGAGTATTTCAGTAGAGGGATGTCCTAATCTTGTAGATGGATGGGGATACGTCCATGTAATACCCTGCAATGTGGCTTCCTCTGGTTACACAATGATCTGAATAAATCACAATTAGCGGCGGCAGCTTCATCTGTAACGCCGCGCTCTGCGCTGTAACCGCCACCTCGCTGCGTTCACCGTATTATGGTAATCCCATCAATCATATAACTTACCAGCCCCATTACAGGCTCATTATACACCATATAAATGAGGAGATCATCGTCTCTTCACCTCACTTGTTCTCATGGGGGCAGATGTGCGCGGCACGTGATGGGAAATGGCGGCTCGTCGGTGCGTTAGGATTGTTACACACTCAGCACTGCGCAGAAATAGAAGGGTTAATAGATTGTTTTTGCAAAAACGAAGCGGACCAAGAAAAAAGGAAGGTCAATCCCGTCCATGTTTATGGCAAGATTTAACCCCTTGCTGACAACAAAGCGTACGATAGAGGTCAGCCCTTTAAATATAGCGCCTGCTCAGAAGCAGAGCGGGCGCCATCACTGCAGATCGGGCGCCATAACTGCCATCGCTAGTGATCACAGGTTCAAGCCCTATAAAAATAGTATCCCCCTCATTGATGGAAAAGTCCCAGATATTATCCAATATCTCCCCCACGCCTCATATTATCGGAGCGGGCTTATGGAGCTGCCACGTCCCTTTAATGGAGCAGAACGGGTGTGTATTGTATGGGAATCATGTCCGCGGCTCCCGCAGTTGTAAAGTCTTCGCTGACCTTCTGCATATCAGGAGGGAAGTTAAAGAGCTTCCATTTTTCAAGCAGATAAGATCTTCCTGATAATACCGCGGCCGCCGTCCCTGTGTCAAATGTAAAACAATATCTTGGCGGCTGCGAATGGAGGTGACTCAGAATGAATTATCGAGTAGCTTCTCCCAGCGTGTGCAAGGAAATGGAGAAGCTACTCAGGGACATTATCGCTGGTTATGTATGAAGAATGGACACTTAATAGATCATCTTCATGGGTTCGAATTAAAGGGACGGTGCAGCGTTACGCTCTGACATGTACTTGAGTTGTCAAAAATACACCGTAGAAGCCCTGCAGTATTTATTCTACTGCATGTAGTGTTATTGTGTATCTTACCAGCAGATTTATTGGTAAGTTATATGCTTCCCTCTGGAGCACTGAGCTCCTCCCTGATACACGGGGGGGGGGGGGGTAGTATTCATCAGCACAGTGACCAGTAACTTGAAGCAATTGGGTCCTGATGCAAAGTCTGTAAAGGGGCCCATACGACCTTTTACAATATAACCACCAATAGAGGTATATTTTATGTGGCATAGGGAATATTGGGGCCCCTTTGTATCAGGGCACAGAAGCAGCTGCTATGGCTGGACTCCTTATAGCTTACTACCTTGTCAGACACTGTGATAAATCCAGTGCATTTAAGACTGTCTTGTCAGTCTTACTAAATTGTAGTAAATCTGCCTCATTGTGTGCAACAGAGGAGCAGAGAGATGGCCAGCGCTCCAGAGGGGAGCATATAACCACTGTACAATAAAGCTGTCAGTAGACATTGATGGAGTCTTCATTCATATATCCAACTGATAATGACTTCTAATGGTACCCCATCCATCTGCCATAAACGTAGTCACCTAATAGGAGGTGTCTATTCAGACCAACTTGTCCACTAATGAATCAGACGCGATGATAAATCTTGCACATTTTAAGGTTTAGTTTAACTTTGCACTCTCTACTTTCTTGACATTATTAGTGATGTGCATCAGAGGAGTAGAAAGCAGGTCAGTGCTCCGGGGGAAGCATATAACTTCACAATAACTTTCATAGACAGCCTTATATTATACAGCCCTGCTCAGATTGAATTTTGCTCATTCACCTATCGGATAAGGTCTAAGGTTCACATTCCATATAGAGGCGTTCTCTTCTCCTCGACGTGACCTGTTCACATACTAATCTCAGAAGTTGTAACTATTGTAAACCTTCTACACAACCCGAAACGTGTGAGCGCGAATCTATATCCTTCCTGATAGTTTACGTTAGTGTGCAGATGAACTCTCTTATGTTTATTTCACGTAAGAGTTTACAGACTGCTTAGACTTGTAGCGAACCCTCAGCTGTGAGAAGACTGTTCCAATGTGGAGAGTTGTCAGAGATCTTGTATTATTGAAATGTTTTTCAACAAGTGTCCAAACTTTATATTACACCCTAAGATTGTTATCGATTCCATTGTAGGAAATGTTATTTACATAAAACAGGGAAACTTATTTTACTGTAATCTTCGGAATGTAGCGATTCTATCACACAATGTGACGGAGCAGAAATGTAACACGTTCCATCACTTCCTGAGAAGAACACAAGAAACTAACAAGAAGATTGAGATCCCAGCAAAGTCCTAATGTGGTGTCTATAGTATATAGTAGTATAATATCTCTGCGAGGTCCTGGCGCACACGGCTTCTCCCAGACACTTCCACTAACCTAAGCTGTGCAGTACAGAAAAGTTATTTTAAGCTTGTGAACTTGTAACGTGGCGGAGACGTGACATGAACAGACTTCACAGACTATGTGCAGCATAAGACTGTTTACTTAAGGATTACATTGGTAATGTTTGGAATACAATTAGTGATAATTACAATACAGTTCAGTCGATGTTCTGCTCGGTGGCGTTCTCTTGACTTTAGCGCTGTGTCAGCGGGCAGGAAGTCTCCTTCTCCTCCATCACATTCTTGGAATCGTGTTGACATGTTGCACTAAAGGTATCAGAGATAGCTATTTACAGGTGCACTTTAGGAGTCAGAAGCTTCCACATTGTGTAATGTATTTACAGTTTACAACCTCTGGACCGGCAACATATAGTCCTCCAGGTACACACACGTTACAACGCAGATGCCTACCCGCATCTCTGAGTAGCATGCTACAAATCTACAAATGATCTAATCCACACTTGGGTACCAAACCTCAGACTGGAAAAGGAGTCACCATGTTGGGCATTTCTTGCTCACGTGCATGTTAGAACATGGCATATGGTAAGATAAAACTAAGTGCCGCATAAAAAGACGAGAACTTCCCTGAGACATTCTGCAACAATAAGAAACCCAGAAGTTTTGTTACAATGTCCGTCCAGGACCACCAGCCTGTATCCACTTCTGAAGTTCCTTCGTGATTGGCGCTGCCGCTGCTCCTCGCCGGTTGGAGAGCGTCCAGATGTTTTAAAGACTTGACGACACTTCAGGCACAAGACGGGTTTAGACTGGAGAAAGAACAATATTGACGAGCGCGGCTCACAAAAGTCAGCTGTGAGTGAAAATCGAATTCTCCGAGGTTGTCCATGGCCATTGGGCAAGAACATTGGCTCAGAGCGCGCTGTGAAATGGAGACACGCTCCGGAGAGATTTCCCTGGATATTACTTCAGATGTTACCAAAATAATATTGTATTTCAGGCAAAATAAGGAACGCAACGGCAAGGATTTTTGGAAACTTCAAAAGAAAGTAACCTCAAAATAACTTTACGTGGGAATGAGAGGACTGACTAATATCTCCTTATACAACAGGTCAATCTAGATACAAGGCCAGGACATGAACGACATAGGGACTGGAGAATGGACAAGGCATTACTATAGATATACAGTACAGTGAAGTATATAGACTTACTGCAGTAACCAAGGACCAATATCATGGTATAAACTGTTATGGAACATGCCGGTATAACCTGGGTATATATGTACAGCTGGTATAACCTGGGTATATATGTACAGCTGGTATAACCTGGGTATATATGTACAGCTGGTATAACCTGGGTATATATGTACAGCTGGTATAACCTGGGTATATATGTACAGCTGGTATAACATGGGTATATATGTACAGCTGGTATAACCTGGGTATATATGTACAGCTGGTATAACCTGGGTATATATGTACAGCTGGTATAACCTGGGTATATATGTACAGCTGGTATAACCTGGGTATATATGTACAGCTGGTATAACCTGGGTATATATGTACAGCTGGTATAACCTGGGTATATATGTACAGCTGGTATAACCTGGGTATATATGTACAGCTGGTATAACATGGGTATATATGTACAGCTGGTATAACCTGGATATATATGTACAGCTGGTATAACCTGGGTATATATGTACAGCTGGCATAACCTGGGTATATATAGTATGTACAGCTGGTATAACCTGGGTATACACTATATAATGCTATACATCCAGCCAGTATAAGTTATATATCTTCTTGTATACAGTGATATGGACCATGCCGGTATAACCTGGGTATCTCCTGTATATGACCATGCCGGTATAACCTGGGTATCTCCTGTATATGACCATGCCGGTATAACCTGGGTATCTCCTGTATATGACCATGCCGATATAACCTGGGTATCTTGTAGGGGGCAGTATCTCTGTACACGGCATTGACTGTAGTAGGATTTGACTACTAGCACATTCTTTCATGTTGATGGAATATGGAGGGACATTTTGGGGCCATGGACGTCCGGGGGGCTGTCTTCCCATTCCGTAGAGCTTGAGGCTTGTGCAGAGACATACTACATAGTGTAAGATTCTGTATTTCTTCTTCTTGCTCCCATATCTGACATGTGACTCATACATTTTATTTTCCTATAACCTTTACGATGAGGATGAGATATCACCGGAGCACTTTTGCGTTGGGCGATGATTCCTACTGTCAGAGAACATTGTGTTCAGAGCACAGCGCCCCAGGAGTCCATCCCTAACCAGATCTAAGCCGGAGCCGCGCGGTCGCCGGGGTTTGTTGTTTCCTTCAGGTTACAGGACTCTTTCCTCCTCTATCTGTTGTACAACCTCACAATGTGGCGCTAGAAACATCTTTATTAGGTTTTCTGCAGGACAAGTGGAGAAGGCGGAAAGCTAGAGGTGCGGACGGAGCCCATGTGTGGAGACAATCTACTCCTGGTCCCCGACTCGGGGAATTACATTGTATCTCACATTCCTTCCTGACAAACTCAATAGACGATTAATCTGCTCCATACTGGTGTCTGCAGATCCCGGTGACATTGCAGCTCCACTTCTCTAAATCGTATTACCTGGTCGTGTGGGGAATGTAGAATTGGTCAGTCCGGATCTTCAATAAAGACCTTCATTGCGTCTGATTTACCGGAGGAATTTTTCAGTAAAGTAATTTCTTCAACTATCAAGAAAAGGATTTCCCAATACAAAGCTCTGGAGTGGAAAATGTGAACTGAAGTCAAGTCCTGCGCGCAACGTTCAGAGGTTTCCAGCCGGATTCATTGGATTCATTGAAATTAGTTTTGGAATAATCCAGTCTGATACCATCATGAATAAGATGTGACAAGCCGTATATGGCAGATTATTCAGTGTATTCCATCTATTTCTGCAATATTTTAGAAATCCACATTATAATAATATGATCAGTGATGAAACAATATTACTGTACAGCACCTGAGAATATTGTGTTATACGGGATTATTAATACCAATAAATACCAATGAATGACACATTTATAGAATGAATGGATAATATAATCACATTGTAATAACAGAATACCGCCATACAGTGAGTGACTATAATCACATTGTAATAACAGAATACCGCCATACAGTGAGTGAATAGAATCACACTGTAATAACAGAATACCGCCATACAGTGAGTGAATAGAATCACACTGTAATAACAGAATACCGCCATACAGTGAGTGAATAGAATCACACTGTAATAACAGAATACCGCCATACAGTGAGTGAATAGAATCACATTGTAATAACAGAATACCGCCATACAGTGACATCACGTGACCGTCCTTATGACTGTTCAGCTTAGAACACTTGATTGTAACTACCTAGTGTGACACCTCGATATAGTTCCATCCAGCACCGGGCCAACCCTACATTCCATCTCCCTACATTAGGAATAGAGATGTTACATAGTTTGTACATGACATGTATATCTCAGACTGTTACACTCTTATCGCGCTACACGCTTATCATATCTGCTCAATTCCTCTTTCTACAGGAGTATATAGCAATAAATAATATGGTGTTACAGGGGTTGTCACATCTAGAAAACTAATTTTCACTGTCAAAGTTCTCTGCAGTTTCTGCTCGGAATGCTATGCGGAGGATCAGTGGTTACAGTCAGAGAGAACAGTCAGTGGCTACAGTCAGAGAGAACAATCAGTGACTACAGTCAGAGAGAACAGTCAGTGGCTACAGTCAGAGAAAACAGTCAGTGGTTACAGTCAGAGAGAACAATCAGTGACTACAGTCAGAGAGAACAATCAGTGACTACAGTCAGAGAGAACAGTCAGTGGCTACAGTCATAGAGAACAATCAGTGACTACAGTCAGAGAGAACAGTCAGTGGATACAGTCAGAGAGAACAGTCAGTGGCTACAGTCAGAGAGAACAGTCAGTGGCTACAGTCAGAGAGAACAGTCAGTGGATACAGTCAGAGAGAACAATCAGTGACTACAGTCAGAGAGAACAATCAGTGACTACAGTCAGAGAGAACAGTCAGTGGTTACAGTCAGAGAGAACAGTCAGTGACTACAGTCAGAGAGAACAGTCAGTGACTACAGTCAGAGAGAACAGTCAGTGGCTACAGTCAGAGAGAACAGTCAGTGACTACAGTCAGAGAGAACAGTCAGTGACTACAGTCAGAGAGAACAGTCAGTGGATACAGTCAGAGAGAACAGTCAGTGGATACAGTCAGAGAGAACAGTCAGTGACTACAGTCAGAGAGAACAGTCAGTGACTACAGTCAGAGAGAACAATTAGTAGTTACAGTCAGATAGAACAATCAGTGACTACAGTCAGAGAGAACAGTCAGTGGCTACAGTCAGAGAGAACAGTCAGTGACTACAGTCAGAGAGAACAATCAGTGACTACAGTCAGAGAGAACAGTCAGTGACTACAGTCAGAGAGAACAGTCAGTGGATACAGTCAGAGAGAACAGTCAGTGGATACAGTCAGAGAGAACAGTCAGTGGATACAGTCAGAGAGAACAGTCAGTGGATACAGTCAGAGAGAACAGTCAGTGGCTACAGTCAGAGAACAGTCAGTGGCTACAGTCAGAGAGAACAGTCAGTGGCTACAGTCAGAGAGAACAGTCAGTGGTTACAGTCAGAGAGAACAGTCAGTGACTACAGTCAGAGAGAACAGTCAGTGACTACAGTCAGAGAGAACAGTCAGTGGCTACAGTCAGAGAGAACAGTCAGTGACTACAGTCAGAGAGAACAGTCAGTGACTACAGTCAGAGAGAACAGTCAGTGGATACAGTCAGAGAGAACAGTCAGTGGATACAGTCAGAGAGAACAGTCAGTGACTACAGTCAGAGAGAACAGTCAGTGACTACAGTCAGAGAGAACAATTAGTAGTTACAGTCAGATAGAACAATCAGTGACTACAGTCAGAGAGAACAGTCAGTGGCTACAGTCAGAGAGAACAGTCAGTGACTACAGTCAGAGAGAACAATCAGTGACTACAGTCAGAGAGAACAGTCAGTGACTACAGTCAGAGAGAACAGTCAGTGGATACAGTCAGAGAGAACAGTCAGTGGATACAGTCAGAGAGAACAGTCAGTGGCTACAGTCAGAGAACAGTCAGTGAGAACAGTCAGTGGTTACAGTCAGAGAGAACAGTCAGTGACTACAGTCAGAGAGAACAGTCAGTGACTACAGTCAGAGAGAACAGTCAGTGGCTACAGTCAGAGAGAACAGTCAGTGACTACAGTCAGAGAGAACAGTCAGTGACTACAGTCAGAGAGAACAGTCAGTGACTACAGTCAGAGAGAACAGTCAGTGACTACAGTCAGAGAGAACAGTCAGTGACTACAGTCAGAGTGCTTGAGCCCTAACGGTGCCAGCTCACAAAGCGGTAGCTGCGTTTGGCCCCCAGTATGCATTGGGATAGCCCATTGCATATGTTAAATGGACTCATAGACCCCCATTAACCCCATGAAGGCTGTAAGGTTTGGGTGATACATTTGGGTTTCTGCTATTTGCTGCCTGGAATAGCGCACCAGCAGATCAGTCCAGGGGATCTACATTCAGGGCTAGGACTGGAAATGTCATCATACACTCCAGGTGACGGAGAGCCCAGCCCTCCTCCTCCAATGTGGCAGATCCTGGCATATATTACATTGTCTTTTCGGGAAGCTCGCACCGCCTTGGATACGCCACATCCCGCTGTATTAGCCGAGCAGTTATTAAAAAGGGATCTCGAAGGAGGCGAATATTGTTTTCCTATTGATAGGCCTGCAATATAGAAATACAAAGCGAATATCATGGAAGAAATCTCATCACAAGCAAATAAAGAGTCAGGGACCTCGCTGCAAAACGAATCCATGATAAGAGAGGAGAAAACCGGCCCAAAATCACTGCTAATAAACCCATAAACCTGCCATATAGATCCCACATGTGTTGGGGTTGTCACTATGTATCAGTGCCTAGAACTAGTAGACAGCAGAGGAATGAGTGAAGCTGCCCACATGGAATTCTAATATTGATACATTGTAACAAACTGCAGATCAGAGCAGTAAACAGTATACATTGTATCTCTTCACTAACAGTAAGCAAAGATCTTAAAATAGTGCAACACAGAAGAAGACTTTGCAACTTTTTAGTACATTTTATATAAACTGCTTTGCATTGGATTGAGCTGCTGAGTTCAGTGGAGAGGAAGGGTCCCTGCACTGAATAATGGGGTGGGGGGTTATTATTGGGGACCCCCTCCTCCTCTACACTGTTGCTCCATTGAATCTCAGAGTTGTTTACCCCATGGATATGGCTAAGGCTGCATTATCCGGAGTGTTGTCTCTGCGGCTGGATTGTAGAATCCCACAAACCATTAGCAGTAGAGCTGCGGTGAGCTTCAGCCTCGTCTGCAGAAATCCTACTGCTTTGGATACCGTAATACAAGCCATTGCCTTGAATTTTGGCTCATTAAATTTTTTGCTTATTTCTCAGTCATTTTGCATAATTCAGTGCGCCCCTCCAATAAAACAAGACAGTAGGGACTCATAGAAGTCAGAAGGATTCTGACGTTTCCAGCCGCAGCATACATCCATTCATTTCCGGGAAGGTAAAGTGGTGACAAATTCGCCTCCCAAGCTGCGACTTGTGAAATGTGGTTTCTAAGCCGAGCTGCTCAAACAAATCTGTCCTGGAAATCCATTAGCGCCGGCTCTGCCAGGGAGAGATAAGCTTTTAGCAAATTGTGCCCACTCATAGAACAAGGCTGTGGTCCTTACCGGGACGCGTCTTATAAAGTGATGCCAGCTTGGATCATCTTAAAGGAATATTCCAGGACACTCTTTGTAGATGGCGGCCAGGGTGGCAGCGTTGTTTAAGGATGATAAATTTGGTTCATTGTGTACAAAGAGTTTATTCGGGGGATTGAATTCAATTTATTTTTTGTCTTTCTACAGATTCAGGCATTGCAGCACAACTCCAGACCTGCAGGCGTACTCATCCTGAGCCTCCTGGTTCAGGAATACAATGCAAAACCTAACACAGAGCAGTGAGTGAGCATAAAGGGAATTCCAGAGTGTACAAGACACTCCGTAATAGGGTCCCCAGTGCAGAATATGTAATGGGGCTCCCAGTGCAGAATATATAACAGGGTCCCCAGTGCAGAATATGTAACAGGGTCCCCAATGCAGAATATGTAACAGGGTCCCCAGTGCAGAATATGTAACAGGGTCCCCAATGCAGAATATGTAACAGGGTCCCCAGTGCAGAATATGTAACAGGGTCCCCAGTGCAGAATATGCAACAGGGTCCCCAGTGCAGAATATGTAACAGGGTCCCCAGTGCAGAATATGTAACAAGGTCCCCAGTGCAGAATATGTAACAAGGTCCCCAGTGCAGAATATGTAACAAGGTCCCCAGTGCAGAATATGTAACAGGGTCCCCAGTGCCTTTGCCATTGATAATACCGGTCTATATGGTAGGTGGGCCTTTAGGACCCCTTGTGCATTTGGGTGTCACTGCTGCATTTATGTGTCTAAATTATTTTTTATTTTTTCTATTGTTGCTCTTTGGCTGTGTTCACACCTGCACTGGAGTCTTCATTTGGAGGGTCCATTGCAGAAATCGCCAAAAACCCCGCTCAGAGGGCTCTTCTCTTCTCTTCTCTTTGCCGCTTTCAGTTTTGCAGACACCGAGCAGATCTCATTATAGTCCATGTCCGTGTGTAACCGCTGTATAAACCCGTCCTGACCTAGTCCTGCTCACACAGCTGCCGGGCTGAGCACTCATACACTGGAACGTCTCTGACCCACCATATCAAATCCTCTGTGGAATGGTCCAGAAAGATTCCCTATATCCATTGACTTCAATGGACGGTTCTGGTAGAATCCACCCAAGGACACTTTCAGTGTGTGAATGTGCCTTTAGCGCCCCCCATGTTACTCCTATAGCTGCCTCTAGCGCCCCCTGTGTTACCCCTATAGGTGCTTCTAGCGCCCCCCCTGTTACCTCTATAGATGCCTCTAGCGCCCCCTGTGTTACCCCTATAGGTGACCCATCAGAATCCCCATCACTTACAATGATACAAAGTAAACTCCACAGACACTGAACTATCCCAATCTAGATTTACCACCAAACCTTCTCGTTTGTCTTGTTTTCTCCCGTAAATACCTTCTGCGGCAATGAATTCTGGATTTCCTGATCGATTCCGAGGAATATGATTAAAGTCGCCGTTTATCTACATGCAGCGTAAGCGAAACAAGCGCATCCTCGAAATTGCATTTCTGAAAAATGATACAAGACATGGGCGATTCTGTAATGTATGCAAATGCTCCGCGCAGGATTAAGAGCCGCCAGCCATTTAGGAAGGGAATTGCCCTTACAATACTGATCAGAGGGAGCTGTGAGTGCAAGATGAGGCGCGAGGCGCGGCAGGCATGGCGATTACGTGTCGCGGCTGTTCTGCGGGTGAACGCCCTAATGAATATCAGGACCCAAAATGTTTGGACATTTATGTAGCTCTTTTAATAAGCTGATTTGGTTTGTTTAAAGTTTTCATTTCTATATTTTGAAAAAGTTCCAACTGCCGCAGTTTTCACTCTGGCCACTAAACCTAATAATAGCCTGACACCTGCCAATTCTGTGAGGGGGTTTCTTTGCAGCAGTCACCTCATTTACATCAAAGATAGGTTTACAATAGAAGATAATCCCTCTATAGAGAACACCCACGAGCCATCATTACATCACTATTGTTAATCGATGATGTCACGACTTATCTCCTCCCCCTTCCTGCACTGATCATGACTAGAAAACTCTTAATGACTTGCTTTGGGGCCCAGGAGCCATTTTGGGGTTTGCTTCGGCTCCCTCTTAGTTGATTCTAATGGGGGGTCACCCCTCGGACCCCCAGCTCTGGTGTCTCCCTGCGGCCCATGACACAACCCGCCATCTGGGAACATTCTCCTACAGACATTTCCTCTATAAAACCACAATTTACCGATTTCCTAATAAGAATATTAAGATGGCGTGCTTATTCTTCTGATCTCCGTCTCTTCTTGTCTTATCCGGGGTCTCCGAGGAATCGCGGATAAAAATGTGTAATATTAAGACGGAGATTTTGTGCCCGCGAGGATACAATATAAAATAATGATACAAGAAGTAATGAAACATGAATACAAATCCGGTTACCTACAGATGTACGGGCGCCATCACGCCCGGCGGACACCGCGCAACTCATCAATCCAAAGCTTTATTCCATAAATCACATTCACACAAATGTTTCGCTGCCGCAGAAATTACATTTGTTTTTGTATAAATACATTTTTAAGGATTCATAACCAGTGAGATGGGAGAAGGGGCCGAAGCTCCTGCAGTCTATGAGGATGTGAGGTCTTATGGGGGGCTTATCTGGTGTCAGAGCAGGGTTAGGGGGGCCAGAATGCGGACCCTCAGCTAAACAAGGCGACATTCTGCACACGTACAGTCACTGGCAAAAATCCCGCACCAAGAACGTGATTGTGTCCTGGGGAATCTTAGCGCTGTAACAGGGGGCAGTGTGTCCTGTACATATCACTACAAGGGGGGACCGACTGTCTTATGTGATGGCCCCCACATCATCACACCAGCAGGGGGCAGTGTGTCCTGTACATATCACTACAAGGGGGGACCGACTGTCTTATGTGATGGCCCCCACATCATTACACCAACAGCGGGCAGTGTGTCCTGTACATATCACTACAAGGGGGTACCGACTGTCCTATGTGATGGCCCCCACATCATCACACCAGCAGGGGGCAGTGTGTCCTGTACATATCACTACAAGGGGGGACCGACTGTCTTATGTGATGGCCCCCACATCATTACACCAACAGCGGGCAGTGTGTCCTGTACATATCACTACAAGGGGGGACCGACTGTCCTATGTGATGGCCCCCACATCATCACACCAGCAGGGGGCAGTGTGTCCTGTACATATCACTACTAGGGGGGACCGACTGTCCTATGTGACACCCCCCACATCATCACACCAACAGGGGGCAGTGCATCCTGTACATATCACTACTAGGGGGGACTGACTATCCTATGTGATAGCCCCCGCATCATCATACCAACAGGGGGCAGTGCGTCCTGTACATATCACTACTAGGGGGGACCGACTGTCCTCTGTAATGGACCCCATGTCATCACACCAGCAGGGGGCAGTGTGTCCTGTACATATCACTACTAGGGGGGATCGACTGTCCTATGTGATGGCCCCCACATCATATCACCAGCAGGGGGCAGTGTGTCCTGTACATATCACTACTAGGGGGGACCGACTGTCCTCTGTAATGGACCCCACGTCATCACACCAGCAGGGGGCAGTCTGTCACCCCACAGAATAGGCAGAATTGAAGTGCCCGCCATGAGATCTCCATACTCCAATCCAACCGGCATCAGACCCCAAACACAACTGAGATCCATCTCTATGGATGATTCACATCCAGTCTGTACAATCCAGGGTTATTTTTCATAACATCACTGCAGATGAAGGTGAAGGGGTCTGGCTGTCAATGTCAAGACATGTAACGGGCGTGCTGACATCCAATATACTTCTGCTAAGCACCTGCATATGGTGCAGACCAAGACTGGGGTGTAATGATAGCGCCCCCTGTCTGGATGGTGGACAAAGAAACTGCTCATGCTTGGTCAAGGGATCACATGATTGTCTACTGGTGATCTGTCGTAGCTTGTGCCCCCAAAACCTCCTAACAGCTAGGATAGAGCAGCCAAGATGGCGACAATATGACCATCCTACTTCTCTCATCAAAAGGTACACTACCCAAAAGTAGCCCCTGACAGCCTTTTATAGGGAAGTGGGGGAATGTAACATCCTAAACACACGTCTGACAACCAGCGGGCACAGAAGTCTCTTGTACGAGCTCAGTCTGAACTAATGTCTTCAGATTGATACATAAATCTTGCTTATGGAGACTATGTATCCGTGACAAATGACTGACGGCACCCGCGCTGACTTATATTAAGCAGGCAACCTCTTGGTGCATATGATAATTCTATTAATGTAATAACTTCAGGCGGCTGTTACCGGGTTCAGCACATACTGAAATATTGATGTACATAATTCATGGTCTGGAACACGGAACGTGTAATGAACTGCTGGTGGCACCAAGTCAATGACTCAGTATGGATGGATGGTCGGGCTGTGATTGCATTACTATGTACAGATACTGGAAGAAGATGGATATACAGTACGGGGCGTATACACGCTCTCCTATCAGGATGAATTATATCCTGTACAAACTATAGCCTGAGAAGGTGAATCACAGATACGGCGGATTCAACGGTGCGAAGCCGTGATAAAGGTATCGGTCAAAACGAGACATCAATGGCTTAGAGTGAGGATAGATCATCAATATCAGATTGGTAGGGGCTGACATCAAACACGGCCACTACACAGTATACAGAGCTTTATATACTCAGCAGATGGAGGGGTCATGGCAGCTGGTTGGTGTCGTGTCTGGTGCTGGACTCTGAATCTGAATCTTGGACAACCCCTTGAATGCTGAATGAATGATATGAGCCTTGGTTGGCCTTGAAAGTCTTGCTAAAGATCTTACAAGGTTCTTCCCGATATCTGTACACTCAGGTGACAATGGTGACAGTATACAGGATCAGCTATAGTAATAAAACAAATTATACGTTGGCCCCCCTGTCCTTCCTCCAAAATACCTCTGCAGGTTCCTGCTCCGGCACAAGACGTCACCATCCAACAAGGCCATCTTGTATCAGAGCTCCATGGTCAAGTGGTCCAAAGCTAACGTGTACATTGTAGGAACGTTCAGTGGTAGAGAGGCCGCCATGGACACCCCATACACAACAAGCTGGGACTTTTTCAGTAATTTTTGCTCTTCTTTGGGATTGGAGCAGACAGGTTGGCAGAATCCAACAACTACGTCACTAGTTTGCCGATTGTCCTTCCTTGACCCACTTTTGGTAGATACTAAGTAACTGCTGTACACGGGGAATATCACACAAGACCGGCCATTATCTGTCACAATTTATCAAAGCCCATTGTCATGAAATAATCAATGTTATTGAGTTCCCCGCCAGTGGTTAGGGTGCGATGGCCGATCGGTAGATTGCTCGTAGACTGCCATGTGCGTAAGTCAATATTCAGCCATCACATTAGAATAAATTGGTTCCAGTGTTATGAGCTATAGAAATGATGGCGGCTTTAGCGGCTGCAGATTGGCATTGAGTGCTCTTGGTCAGCCTGACGTCTATAGGAAAGGGGAAACGTAACAAAAAAACCCCTAAATTCTCCCTCTTTGTGACCACAAGATCCATTTGTTCAGAGTCTTCATTGATGTATACTGCCTGGTACAATGTACGTGTGGCAGAAAGTGTCTTCATTGTCTTTCATTTTTGTTTTTAACTCCTCGCCTCCCAAAAGCCATAACCTATAATTTTTCCATTTAGGGGGGGTCTTATTATTTCCCCACTGTGGGACTATTAAAGGATCAGCTTATCTTATCTTATTTGCAGGACTTCTCAACACTTTCAAGCCAAGTACTCACTCGGGCAAAGGTTTCCAACTGAGCGCACCCAAAGGATATCCTCGTATCAATCATGTGACATGTCCTGCTCCGGATCCGATGTGGGGAGCAAACTGGCGCACAAAGAACATCAGGAAAGTCTGATCTGCCAAGTCAGTATAGTAAGGCAGATTTAAGTAATTGTTCCCCCCCCTTCCCATTCTCTGTCATGTATTGTATCTGTGGTTTAGATCTGTCCCCGTCCGCCCAAGTCTTGGTCCT
Organism: Leptodactylus fuscus; assembly: GCF_031893055.1. Lineage (NCBI taxonomy): Eukaryota > Metazoa > Chordata > Amphibia > Anura > Leptodactylidae > Leptodactylus > Leptodactylus fuscus. The sequence goes on along the minus strand of NC_134274.1, from coordinate 2,866,074 downwards.
GTTCTCTCCATCTTGGCCGGTATCTGTTATTGATTGTGCTGCTGTAGTCAGACAGACGTGACCAAGGTTGTCATGGGATGTAGGGTCAGTATTGCTACTACTGGAGATCATTCAGACATTGAAGATGGTGGATTTCCAGAGGAGTAGCTCTCAATTGAAGCATATACCCCCAAGGCTGGAGGGAGTTACACTCACGGTGCACTTACTGCAGCTGGAGAACCAGAGACTTTAATACTACTCTATTGTAGTTTATGGTAAAATCCCTCTTTTATTGAGTAGTATTATTGCTCTATCAGACCAGACTCTCAGCGTTGGATCCTGAAATCTTGCCCTGGAGGAGCCGTTCAACAGGTAAAAGTCTTCTTAACCCCTTAGATGCCATGGTTACACTGCTGCGGGGTCTCCCCCATGTACATAAGCAGAGACCCAGTGACTATTGCGTCCGCTGAGCTCCTGACTAGGTGCTATATATAAATCCATCTTGGAATCCCTATAGGTGCCGCGGGAAGGGGCTAACGTATGTTGTGAGATAATGAAGGCAGAGCTGATACAAAAGCCTCATTAAAGATATTCAGATAACTGTCTAACTTCAGGCAAGTGAGATTTTGTTACATCAGCAGATATTGAAACAACGATGCAAATGAGCTGGGAACACGGCTATGCTTAATGAGCAGCTCCTGGCACCGAAGGCCATGCAAATGTCTTCATAATATGGCTAGAAAGCGGCCGAATAACAATCCACACGCCATTCATCTTCTGGTAACGTCTTCTAAACTTCTTACTTATTGATTGTATTAACGAATACTTAGTGTCCAGGAATCTTCCGAGTGTTAACTCACTTAGACTCCTTTCGATGCAAGACGCTTCCGCTATCTTCTTACAGTATCTACTTACCGCGGCTTTAGACGCTGCAGATTGACATTGATTGAGTGAAATCATCTTTACTTAGAATGGATAGAAGCGACGGCAGATACAAAGTAACTATAGGAATGAATGAAGTCACTCAAGGAACACCATGATTCACTTAAAGCAGCAGTATTTATCTTTAGTCATCGACTTTTGGCACCCAAGTTCATGTCTTATGTATGACTGTATAAGGGAGTATTCATCACAGATCTTCCCACAATCGCTTCCTGAGCTTTTAGATTCAGCCTTCGATATTCTCCTTTAAAGGGGACCCCTCACCCGGTCTGAAAACCCAATGACATCCAATAGCGGAGTTATAGAAACCTTATAGTGTGTTCAATGGTCCACTTTAACCTCCTTACAGTCCTCGGTGGGATGTTTGTGGATATACTGTATTATCAATGAGGGCTTTACGAGCAGCAGACTGGCACGGACTATACTACAGTCGCTTATTCTACTATTAGTACTTTGTAATACCTTGAGAGCCATGTCCAATATCAGATGATGATTAATACAACAGACAATGAATAGGGAATGAATAACACGGCGTCCTTACGTAGTTCCTATAATGTCACTCGGCTTCAGGCGAGTGATTTGTTATTGTATCACCAATGGTTTAAATATTGATACAATCACATACAATTCGCAACATGATTAATAATCCGCCTCCGGCGCTCACGACCAGCTCAATGTCCTAATATGGACTAAAAAGATCTTTATTGACTGATATTCAACATCCAGGACTTGGATACATCTTATACATTAATGCACAATATTAATATCACTCCAGACTCGAGATGTTTCGTTGTATCAGCAAGAATCCAACTATGGATACAAATAAGCCCGTAATAAGCGACTTGTGGGGCTGAGCTTAATATGGATGGAAGATGGCAGGATAACAATGTGCGCGTCGCGGGTCTGCTAAGAAGTATTACAGAGCTGTTAGATTGTATGATACAGTATATAGAGCAGGGGATGGATATAAGATACAGCCAGACATCAGAAGAGATCAAAGTCATTGTAGTAGTCTAACCTGCCTCGCGGTGGGCGCCATTGCTACTGCTGTCTATTGTGTCCTATCGCTCATAACAATGTATCGATGGATTAAGATCTTGATGTTTCGATGACATAATCCAGATTTTCTATATATTTATTGATTATTTTACTTTCTACGTTATTATCACGACTACATTATCACCGGTGGCTTTAGTCGCTGAAGATTGGCATTGAATTCTCTGCTTCTCCTGCTACAACTCACATAGAGAAGTCATTTCTCACAACACGACCGCACAATCCAATGGCTTCCAGAGATCTATTGAATCTCAGATAGATTAAAACTTGACAAATTACTAAAAACATCTTTATTGACTTGCGTTCGGCTTCCAGGACTTTTAGGATAATGAGCACTGAATTGATAAAACGAATCCTTAGTGATTTCCAGATAACTTCCATACATCTTCAGGGAAATTACATTTTGTTATATTACCAATTGATCCCACTGGTGATGTGAAGATGCCTGGAATCCAGAGAAGAGTCATAAACGGCTTCATGAATGACAATATATTCCAGGACTTCTTAGCGCCTGATCACATTGCTAGGTACTGTCTGCTTTTACAGCTGTTTTGGTGCGCGATATTATTGGCATTGGCTTTCGAGGCTCCACATTGGCTTTGATTGATTTTTGCTGTAGGTTATAACAAAATGGGGGCAATGGAACAAAAACACTACGGATCATCAGACCAAAAATGTATCTACAATAGGATTGTGTTAGATACAAAGACTCTAGTGATGGATCAGATACAACAGAACTAGAACATGGAACATGACATGTATATTGAGCAGCTTTTGGCACTTAAAGGGCCACTTATACCAGAAAACGCACAAAATATAATGTAATAAAATGCTTGTAAATTATTAATCCCGCCAGCACTTCATCCATTGACTTCTTCCTTCATTTGATTTTTTTTTTATTCTTATATCATAAATAAATCCAAGAGGTGAATAAATAAGTCTCCTGTCCCAGGAGGTCAGACATGTTCTTCTTCCTCCTTGCTATTCTCCTGGCTGCAGCAGGAGCCTCTTCCCCCCTTGTCCTATCTACAGTAATACTGATATAATATCTATCTTCACCATCTTGGTTAGTCCCTAACTTCTTCATCAGTCTCCAGGCGTAGAAGGAGCAGATCAGAAGGAAATTAACCCCTTGTTTTCTGCAGGATTTCAACAAAACTGGGTGAGGACCGTGCACAGAATGACAAATAGTGAGGGTGAGATCATTTCCGGATTACTTTATTATTTACTTCTAGGTACAATGTTTCTTTAATTATAACATAGTTAGGAAAAAGGGAAAATGGAAATGTTATACTCAGCCCTCCTGCAGTAGCCCTTCAATGCTTCTTTGAAGTCCGATATCCAGACTTTGAGAAAGGATAGACATATCCGAAACGCGTCAGTCTGACGCAAGCTTTCTATTCCTTGTAGACTGCATGTTTTATCTTTTGATATATTTTCTACGAACATGAAATAAAGAAAGGAATTGATTTCATATCCTGGTTTCGTTGCTGGATGATTCCTCCATACTTACCAATGTTTCTTTAAGACTAAGTACAGTAAATATCTCACGTCCATGTGTAGATTGACCACCTGACATGGTCATTTCTATGGTTCAAGCTTGGACACATTTTTGGGTATTTTGGTATTGGCAGGTTTATCTTACATTTGTGGGAGGTCGCCAAGGTGTCTACACCACAGATTTTCCAGTCTTCTGATCCCACATGTGGTCCCTATGGGATCACCACTGAACTCTTATCTTCTTCCTTTAGTTGAATTCAATACTGTGGCTTTAGTAGCTGCAGACTGACACTAGGGGCCCTTACACTTCTTGAAGCGTCTTACCACAACCTGGAGACAACATAACATCACCTGGAAACATGTTGTAAAAATTCACTAGAATATCTATTGCTAGAGGTTCAGACATAAGTGGCATCGACATTGCAGCATCCAGATCTATACTATGTACAATATACTATATACATATATAATATACAATACAAATATACAATATAGAAGTATACTATATACTATGTATAACAATGATGCAGAACTGATAACAATGTATCCGTGGAGATTTCCATAGAACTCCCAAGTAACATCAAATCCTATTCCGTTATTTCAGCAGATATTCAAATGTGGCTGCGGATAAGTCATGTTCAGGAACGCGGGGCTGTGTAATGAGCGCCTTGTGTGCCCAGGGCTCTGGAAGCGCTGTACTATGGATGGATGGTGGGTGGTCGCTGACGCTTCTATAACCGCGTATCCTCCAGCTACTTAGCGCACAGTTCCTACTTATTGATTGTATCTCTATGTATTCAATATATAAGAATTTGTCTCTCTGCAGATACCAGGTAGAAATTCATCATCTCCGCTCAGCCCCGAGCCCCCGGGCTGCTCAGCAGTGTCAGGTTATGGGCTCTGCTTTTCGGTTCTCCCTCCTTTCTATAGTGAAAAATATAATGAATGAGAACTGATAACGTGCGGACAGAATGAAAGATCCCTTCTAGAGGTTGGGATGTGTTATCTGTTGTACCCATGTGATCCCACCCACTCCTCGTCTTATTATGAATGAATATACCAAGGTGGGAGGGGTATTAAAGTGAAACTCCGGCCATATGTTCTGCAGTAGTATAATGATGCCTATAGGGTTATGTGATATTCCTTTTAATCTGGTCCCTTAAAGAGGTAATGGGGGTCCCCCAACCCATTTCTTAAGTGGAATAGTGACGCTGCATCCTGGAACGTCCATTGAATAGACACAGAAATGTAAGCAAAGTCACCCCTAAACCCAAGATGCGCCATATTTAGAGATGAGCGAACAGTGTTCTATCAAGTACATGTTCGATCGGATATCAGGCTGTTCGATGTGTTCGATTCGAATCGAACATCACGTGGCAAACTCCAAAAAAATTCGATTCCCCTCCCACCTTCCCTGGCGCTTTTTTTTGCACCAATAACAGCGCAGGGGAGGTGGGACAGGAACTACAACAACGGAGGCATCGAAAAAAATCGGAAAAAGTCATTGGCTGCCGAAATCAGGTGACCTCCATTTTAGACGAATAGTGGATTTCAAATCCGGGTCATATGAGAATGTGAACTTTGTGACTATGAGACAGGGATAGCTGTACAGGCAGGGATAGCTAGGGATAACCTTTATTTAGGGGGGAATGTTATTAAAAATAACTTTTTGGGGCTCTATCGGGGGTGTAATTGTGATTTATGTGACATAAACTTTTTCCAATAGGAATGCATTGGACAGCGCTGATTGGCCAGAGTACGGAACTCGACCAATCAGCGCTGGCTCTGCTGGAGGAGGCGGAGTCTAAGATCGCTCCACACCAGTCTCCATTCACGTCCGACCTTAGACTCCGCCTCCTCCGGCAGAGCCAGCGCTGATTGGCCGAAGGCTGGCCAATGCATTCCTATGCGAATGCAGAGACTTAGCAGTGCTGAGCCAGTTCTGCTCAACTACACATCTGATGTAGCAGTGCCGAGTGTGCATCAGATGTGTAGTTGAGCAGAACTGGCTCAGCACTGCTAAGTCTCTGCATTCGCATAGGAATGCATTGGCCAGCCTTCGGCCAATCAGCGCTGGCTCTGCCGGAGGAGGCGGAGTCTAAGGTCGGACCTGAATGGAGACTGGTGTGGAGCGATCTTAGACTCCGCCTCCTCCAGCAGAGCCAGCGCTGATTGGTCAAATTCCGTACTCTGGCCAATGCATTTCTATGGGGAAAAGTTAGCTTGCGAAAATCGCAAACTGACAGGGATTTCCATGAAATAAAGTGACTTTTATGCCCCCAGACATGCTTCCCCTGCTGTCCCAGTGTCATTCCAGGGTGTTGGTATCATTTCCTGGGGTGTCATAGTGGACTTGGTGACCCTCCAGACACGGATTTGGGTTTCCCCCTTAATGAGTATATGTTCCCCATAGACTATAATGGGGTTCGAAACCCATTCGAACACTCGAACAGTGAGCGGCTGTTCGAATCGAATTTCGAACCTCGAACATTTTAGTGTTCGCTCATCTCTAGCCATATTCTGATATCTTGTGCAATTCTCAGATTACTTGTAGCCTCGATGACAATATTACAGTCCCTGGATAATTCGCCACTATTACGCCTCCATAGATCCATTGCAGAGCCTTCTATCATTGACACGGGACGTCTCCGCGATTTCTCCCATCACATTCAGCCGCTCACGGAGGGATTGTCTCTTCTTACAAGAGCACTTTAAATTGTTCCCATTTTCCTCTTCCAATTACAATTTTTTGGATCGACTCATTCATCAAAGAATAGAAAAATGGGAATCGACGTTTCTGCTGCGAGAAGCATATGGCGGCCACCAGCTGTGCCGCAAGTCTATCGGAAAACCGACAGGGAAAGCAGCAGCCGCTGCGAGGGGGTGTCGTACTCGTCACTGTCACGCTGCTATATTATCATCTGCTTGATATCGACACCAACACAGATAAACTGCGCTGTGATAGATCATACATCAATAGGGAGAATCCAAGCAAACGTGTCTACGCCGACTGCCGGGACTGCGCTCAATAACACAAGGCTGATGATATATGTATCAGGAGATTCCAACAATGGTTTGCTTGGGGTGGCCGCCATCTTGTCTACCAATGCACCTGGGGTATAGAGAATATAGTAGTGATGGCCGTCACCCTATTCTCTAGGCAGGTACAGACCATAATGGGTTGTACAGAAGTTGCAAAGGTTGACTTGTCTATCAAATGGAATGAAGAATTGCAGTAAACGTTAACCTGACATTTTCAGTGACTTTGTTGCGAACTATTAACCATTAAACTGCAGCAAGTTGTCAGATTCAAGTTAGGATTCATGCACATCTGAATGTTTTTTCAGTTTCCATCCCATCTGTTGGAAGTTTTTAGAGCAGATCCTATTTAGATGTTGTGCAGCAGCTGCTAGTAAGTATTTTACTGTCTTACATCAATGCTACATCTGTCCTATATGTTGCTGCCGCTTCTGTATATGTCGGGGGGCGTTCTGGTTCTCTTCATGTGCAGTCTATGGGAGACATCTTAGCAGCGAGTCTGCAGCCAGCAGCTCAGGGAGAACTGTAAGAATGAATCAGAACTTATCTGTACTCTGAAGGGTTAGATACATTTTATATATTTTGTCTCAAAGTTCTTAATAGCGCCATGTCCCACCACTAATGTCTCCTCATGTGTAAGAGGCTCCTTTATATCCTTGTTTCCTTCTCCAGTCGGTATTTCAGGTCGGAATAGTCAGCGACTAACCGATGTGAACACCTTGAAATGTTTTAGCTTCTCCTGAGTCATACAAAGTCAGCAGTACAAGGAGATTGTCTTCTTCTGAAGGGTACATGGAGATACGTGACCTCTCTGCAAGGACATTGTGCCCGCTCCTGCTCCTCACAAATAAAGGTAGAACAATCCCTCCTGAAGTGAAGGCTGAATCGCACACAAATCCTCATAAACTAAAGAGCTTTTATTTTTTGCAAGATTTTCAAGTCTTTAACCCTTACGATGAAAGTTTCTGCAGTTTTCCGACAACCTTCTGCTTATTCGTTCTTAGAGAAGAGCAAAAGACGTGTTTATTAGAAGTTTTCCAAAAATCTTGGCTTCTTATCAGCAGGAGATTGTCTGGACCGGATACAATTGTAACAAGTCAGGGCAGACTCTAACCTTCTGTATTGATCTCTCTCTTGGTTATCACAAAGCTGGATGACAAAAAAGGGACCAAAACAGTGTAAGAAAATCATGACGTGTCCCGCAGAACCCGAGGAAGAAAAAAAATATATAAAAATTAGATACAATATTACATGTATTGCAAAAGGATACAAAATTCACCAAAAATAAAGAAAAAACGAAATGTATGGCTTTCAGAATGTGTCCGGAAAGATCTAAGTTTGCAGTGTCCTTAAAGGGTTAAAGTGGAATTTTTTCCAAAAACTGTAATATTATTGAATTATATTGAACATCCAATAGCAAATTAAATTGATACAGGTAGTCCTCGACTTACGACATTGATCCGTTCTTGCGCGGCGTTGTAAACCGAATTTCGACGTAAGTCGGAACCTACCATACCAACGCCGCGTAGGAACGGATCAACCCCCCCCCCCCCTTTAAAACTTACCGTACGGTGCAGGGTGGGCGGGCGGGCATTCAGGCCTCCTCTTCCTCCGATGTTCCGTCCTCCTCCGGCGCTCGCAAGCTGATAATGGCCTGGGCGCATGCGCAGTAGCCGTAATAGAAGCATCATGATACTGCGCATGCGCCCAGGCCATTATCAGCTTGCAAGCGCCGGAGGAGGACGGAACATCGGAGGAAGAGGAGTCCTGAATGCCCGCCCGACCACCCTGCACCGTACGGTAAGTTTCACATTCTGTTTCAGGGTTTTATTTTACAAGCTCACTTGTAACAGCAAGCTGCCAGCATTGATTTTCCGCAGGCTAGTCCTTGCTAGCTGGGAGTGCTGGCAGTTTTCTGTTACAAGGGAGCTGTCGTAACCGCGAAACGACGTAACCCGAGAACGTCGGAACCCGAGGACTACCTGGTACTGTACCTGTACTTAGATACATAGATACTTACATACATTGATACTTAGATACATTGATACTTAGATACATTGATACTTAGATATAGAGATACTTAGATACATTGATACTTAGATACATTGATACTTAGATACATTGATACTTACATACATTGATACTTAGATATAGAGATACTTAGATACATAGATACTTAGATACATTGATACTTAGATACTTAGATACATAGATACATCAATACTTAGATATATAAATAGATACTTAGATACATAGCTAGATACATAGATACTTAGATATATAAATAGATACTTAGATACATAGCTAGATACATAGATACTTAGATATATAAATAGACACTTAGATACATAGATACTTAGATACATTGATACTTAGATACATAGATACTTAGATACATTGATACTTAGATACATAGATGCTTAGATACATTGATACTTAGATACATAGATGCTTAGATACATAGATACTTAGATACATAGATACATAGATAGATACATCAATACTTAGATACACAGATACTTAGATACATAGATAGATACTTAGATACATAGATAGACACATTGATACTTAGATATAGAGATAGATACAGCGATACTTAATTACATATATAGATACATTGATACTTAGATACATAGAAACTTAGATATATAGATACTTAGATACACAGATAGATAGTTAGATACATTGATACTTAAATATTTAGATAGATACTTAGATACATTGATACTTAGATACACAGATAGATACATCAATACTTAGATACATCGATACTTAGATACATCGATACTTAGATATATAGATACTTAGATACATCGATACTTAGATACATAGATACTTAGATACATAGATACTTAGATACATTGATACTTAGATATATAGATACTTAGATACATAGATAGATACATCAATACTTAGACACAATATCCATATAGAAAGGTTTTAGAGAATTTGTGCAATATTGGTGGAACCCGAATGACCTTCTGACGATTCCTCATTGGGCTTCTTTCACCCCATCAATCTCAGATCCTTATTGAGCGGAGATGGAGGGACTGATCCTCCCAGGTCGCCCGCTCCTCTCCCCCGGCCTTTGCTCAATGATTTCTCCTCCATTAAGCATTCAGTGTGAGTAAAACCCTGCAAGGACCCGGCGCCTCCTCCAGAGTCTTACTAATGTGCGGGTCTTTGATAGAATTTTTTGACAGGTCCACCGGGGTCTGTCAGGCTTGGGAAGGTGCAGTGAGAGTGAAAACCTTGTGAACGAGATGGATGAGAGGGATTAGTAAAGAACAGTCATTTACATTGTGATGGAGAGATGTGTTCATGAATATCGACCAGGGTCTGCGCCCGGCACCAGACTCCATTTGTCTTTCTGAAGAAACCCAAGTTTACGCTAAACTAATAAGTCTTTTATGTTAAGGAGAACCACAAGGTATGAAAGTGGCCCCATCATTACAGAAATATCACAGGCCCTCCTTGGGTAGCCTCACATTAGATGTAGGGGAGTCATGTTGTGCTCTTATCCTATGATCACTGCCTGTGCTATGCCCGGTGGGCAGGCTCTAGCTGGTGTGATCATCACTCAGAGCCAATCAGATGGTTCCTCACTTATACTGCCCCTCCCATGACCTGCAGTCTCACAGACACAAAGTGAGAAATTATCTGCAGCTGCATCCCCCTCATCTCCCCTCCATGTCTGTGGATGGATATTTACTCTGTGTATACACTAAATTACAGATCAGTGATGATTGGGGGTTACATGGAGGGGGGTATCGTGGGCAGAATATTCCAACACAGTATAATGCTCTGTTTAGTGACCCTACACAGTATATTGCCCCCCTCAGTGGCCAACACAAACCATAATGACCCCAGATTCCACACATGGCTTATAGCTGCCCTGAAGGTCACATAATATACACTGCTATTCCAAATGGCCCAGGATAGGTAGGGGCCCCATTATAGACTTTGCACTGGGGCCCTGGAGCTTCAAGTTCTTTCTATGGATCTGTAAACTGAGCGACCTTCCAAGGATATCCAAGCAAAGCCAAAGGGGCTCGGTGTCCAGTTGAGTGCCATTGCCCCTTCATTTCAGCTATCAAAAGCCTGAACCCCAAAAACATCTGACATGTTACTAAAAAGTTACAAGACAACAGTTACTTGTTAGGTGGAACCAATGCATTGTGGGTCACCTACTTTATTACAGTTTCCTTCCTGATCAGTAAAGCCACTTGGCCATGCCCAGGTATGATCTGGAGTGAGTCGAGGACATCTATGGCTCTCCCTTTAGTGGCCACGTGTCCATTTCATAAATTTTCTGGGGTTCAGTACACAATGCACACAGTATAGTGTCTCCCCGATATCCGTGTCAAGATCAGTGAATTGTGGCCAAGAAAGCCTCCTACGCTCCTGGTGAGGAGTCTGGTCCACAGAGATACAGAAGACAATCTATCATGGCTTTCTGGGATCTTGGAGGACAATGGTTCCTTGTTCTGAGGCCTCATCCGTCTTGTCTTCTAATGATAAAGTAAGACATAATATTTTGGGTTATTTTTGGATCTCACATGAGATTGGTAGGTTGCAGCTGAATACCATTCATTCATTGTAGGCTCAATTACATAAAAGATACAACGTGTAGGATTATTTCAGTCCAAAGAGTCATCACATGAAGATCTGGATGCTTTGATGTCATGAATTCATGGACCAGATCTCCCAACAAGGCTCCTTTACCACAAGTGATGGGCAGACCGTGGAAGACTTGGGAAGTTGCTTGTCATGTCAAGGTCATGACACTTTGCTGAAGGTTACGTATCTCGTGTGATTCATGAGGTCCGATCACAGGCCTCAACGGTACCCCAGGGCCACAGACATCATCCAGGAGGCGGAAAGAAGCTGGAAGAAGACAGGAGAGAAGACGGCACACCATGGCACAGCCCCATAGAGGAGAGAACGCTGGTTCTTTACTGTATGAACAATGTATCTATGGAATAGTCACCTCACTGGTCACAGCAGTAACAGACGAGAGCTCCAAAACATTCGTAGATGCCAACGTATTGCAAAATAAGAATGATCATTATGTAACTGTATAGACTTCTTGTTTTTTTCCTTCCTTCCCTTTGGCCATCTTCTTTACAAGAGCTCATCAATGGTATCATTTGTCTGTCTTTGGACCATAGAATCCTGTAAAGCTCACAAATACATTCTTGTATGGACCTGGATCTCATCTAAAGGTTTGTGTCATCAGAATAATAAAAGGAATGTATCGAGTAGTAACTTACATGATGGAACTTTATGAGGGATATGTTCCTTTAAGGGGTTGTCCCATAACAAGGATCCTATCTATACTGCTTGTTAATGTGGATTTCAGACTTTTCCTAAATATACTGCTTCAGAAAAACTGCTTTGTTTGTCCACTATCTTAATTTATTCACTTCATTGTTGACACTGTGTTTCTATGGTCCTTGGGATTATCTGCTCAAATGTCAAGTGAGGTAGCTGCCTGCTCTCAGGGGGGAGGGAGGAGGGGCTAAGTGCTTGGGAGCGAGCCTGTGTCTGTAGCTGGTCCTGTGTCTGCACCACATGTGACCTAGCTTCCTGCTCTCACATGAAGGAGGGGGGAAATGAGTGCTGCTTTCTTATATAAAACAGTCTAAATCCTAGTGGGACCTGGTCCCTTAGCCCACTAGGATTTAGCCAACTCTATATAGAACAGGCAAAATCCAAGTGTTATAGGACCTTTGATGACATCACAGACCCTTCAGTCTTCCGATAGGATCACGCTATGTGGTGGGCGGAGCTACACACTATTTTGGGGGTGGGGCTAAACTGGAGGTAGTTGGACAGTATGGCTTTGCATATGAAACCCCATCCACCAATTGACGTAGAAAACCAGGAAGAAAGAAGTCTTTGCAGCAGTGAAGACTGGTGAGCAAGGGACATGGGAATACCCTTTTAAGGAACTTCCTTATTGTTCAACCTTGTCCTGGAGAAACCCACAAGTTGCAGATGGCGGAATGCCATGAATAAGGTGAATGCCCCGAGTTTAGGGGACCTTACAGGACCCCATCTGTGGTGGTGTCACCAATCTGCGCCTGCTGTCATCTCAATTTCTATACCAATTTACAAAAAGTCACAAAAGTCAACAACTAACAAAAATTGTGACATTATCGCTACTATCTGGCTTCATAAATTCCCCATTTGGTTTGAGATCTTTAGGGATGACATGATGGTTCTGGGGGGGGGGGGGGGTCTGCGGATATAAGGTAAACTATAAGCAATAAGTAAGATGTTTCTTCACTTGCCATATATCTTGTATACAGGACCTTCTGATATGAGGCGGCTGTATCTGCAGCTTAGAATAATTGGACAAAGGGAACGCAGACAAGGGTAATATGAAGATCAATCATCAGAGCGGAGGGCGAGCGAGGGGGCAGACGGACCGCGTCCTGGGGGAAGAGCTTCATCCTCGGAGTTAAGTTGGTTTCTAGAGACTGGTGTCGGCCATGTATAAGATTAGAGCAGCTCCACAGGTAAGGACGTATATCAGTATACAATAAATCAGTATATACTATATGTCACTGGGAATGATCAGCACTGGGGTGAGGACGAGCCCATTAGTATAATCCTCGCTGGACCACGGCATGGAGGAGAAGGAAGAAGCGGCCGCCTGGTCTGAGCTCAGTTTTTGGTGGTCTTTATGATAGAACTGATACAACTTAGTAACATTGTTCCCAAAGATTTCTGTAGATGTGAGCGCCCGGATCTACTCACATTGGACATTGAATAGATGATGTTTTGTGCTTATTGTCGAGGTGTAAAGGACGTCACCACTTTCCTATAGATCCCGTAACCTATATAAAGATATAGATTGATCGCTGTATAACTGACATTCTCACCTCTATAACCCAAACAAACCTCCGAGCTCCCAGCAGGACACGCGGACAAAACCAGAGACACAAAATAAAAACATCAAACCCATTGACAGCCGGGGACGGTTTCCAGGTAAGATCAATATTTCTTTCCCTGCACAAAGATAAAAGGAATAAGAAAGTGGAAAACAAGTACAAGTGGTGCCGCGCTGCGAAGGTTAGTACAAGACTCCTCAGACTATCGGATCCTCACCAGAGCCACAAAGATCATCGCTCTGAAGACTGAGCTGTGGATGGATCTCATGACTGGGGGCACAACAGGCCGAGCACATGGAAGAGCTACAGTCCCTGGGGTGGTAGCAGTCTCATATAATGTGCGCCTGTCTCTTTCATGGCAGGGTCATCCGGTGACATGACAGTAGCAGCCTCGCACCGTTCTGTGCCACATAGAATTCAGCCAGGGTCCAGTACACACCGAGGTCTCAGCAGAATCTGTCTCTGCCCACTGGTTGTGTTAGCAAAGCGTCCATTGTTCTTCACATCTAGACAGCAGGCTGGTGGTCACTATACAGGACACTCTTACCAGCCATGGTTTACCCATACCCCAAACCTCAGGCTCACATGGGCTACAGAACAGCCTCAGGTGGTCTCACACAGGAGGGACTTGGTCTCTCATCAGTTACATTAGTCTCATATAGTTGGACATGTTATCTACCAGTCCCTATAGTATCACAGCCACACTAGGTCAGTATTGTGTACCGCAAGTAGTGCAGAGTCAGTAAGTCTCGTATACATCCTATCACCCTTTCATGTGCCCATCAGAGAATAAAGAAAGCAGTGTTGTGTGGATGTAAAAACTATACACAATGTTTTCTGAAGTGTCCGCACCCCTTGTCTGCCGCCTCGGCCACCTACAGTATGTGAGTTATTACACCAGTTCAAGGTGAGAATGAAAGATGAAAAGTTACTGAAATTCATGTGTTAAAAAGTCTGCGATACTGAGAAGGAAGAGTCACATCAGCAACATGAAATTATATCACACATTTGTATCTTCTCTGTAGCTGTGATAGAGCTGGAAACACATAAAGAGGAAGAACACAAAGATATCAATGGGAGAGATCAGTGCAGAAATCCTCCTGAGATACATGTATATGGAGCAGACAGGAATATGTGACATTATATCCTGTATTATACTCCAGAGCTGCGCTCACTATTCTGCTGGTGCAGTCACTGTGTACATACATTACATTACTTATCCTGTATTATACTCCAGAGCTGCGCTCACTATTCTGCTGGTGCAGTCACTGTGTACATACATTACATTACTTATCCTGTATTATACTCCAGAGCTGCGCTCACTATTCTGCTGGTACAGTCACTGTGTACATACATTACATTACTTATCCTGTATTATACCCCAGAGCTGCGCTCACTATTCTGCTGGTGCAGTCACTGTGTACATACATTACATTACTTATCCTGTATTATACTCCAGAGCTGCGCTCACTATTCTGCTGGTGCAGTCACTGTGTACATACATTACATTACTTATCCTGTATTATACTCCAGAGCTGCGCTCACTATTCTGCTGGTACAGTCACTGTGTACATACATTACATTACTTATCCTGTATTATACCCCAGAGCTGCGCTCACTATTCTGCTGGTGCAGTCACTGTGTACATACATTACATTACTTATCCTGTATTATACTCCAGAGCTGCGCTCACTATTCTGCTGGTGCAGTCACTGTGTACATACTGATGCTATGTTACTTGTATACAGGGACCTCTGTACTATTTCGGGGGTCTCCTGATAGTTGCAGAGTTTGATGCGACTTCCCGGAATGTAAATGAGACTTGCGCAGAGCGCTGATGTGTTATGAATGATACCTCTATAATGGCTCACGCACCACAATAAGTAATTGCCCCCCCCCCCCCCCCCCCCGGTATATTATATTATATGGCGGTTGCTATGACACGTCTTTAGTCACTTCTTTAGGTTCGGTATTACGTTCTTTGTATTTTTCTCGCCTGTTCTCTCTCTCTGTGATCGGAACGGCTCCGGCACACGATGACCTTTTACATTTCCGTCATTCACCAGAGGAGTGCGGCCGATCTTCAGCTGATTACCTCGCCGGAGCCGCTCGTGTTACGCGGTAATTGTCTTCCAGGAAAGGCTGTTATTTGGCTTCTTCCTTCGCCTCCTCCGTCTGTCAGACCTCTGGCTCTCAGTCCCCGGATCGGCGCAGGCGGAGAGAAGCTGCATAATTGGAAGGAACGTCTGCGCTGCGAGATCTAGATTAACTGCTTGCTGATACTCATGGACTATGTGAACAGAGCCTAGATGTCTGTGCCTGAATATGGAACATTTAGGATCTTAATATAGAGACACCATCAAAAATGTAGCTTTAAGGGGCGGAGCCAGAGGCGGGACTTAAAGGGGTTTATTTATTTTTGCGGAATTTGATGGAAACTTCTATCTGAATAATTTATAGAAGTTAATAGAAGTTTCAGGAATCGGAACTAAAGTAGCCAACTGGTCCTTCCAGGTCACATGACCCTCAGAACAGATTTCTACCAATCACCGGCTCGTTCACTTTAAGCCATTTTCTCCTACAATATTTCTTGCAAAATCAGCCCAAATCTCCGTGTCAACGTGCGTCCCTTTGTGGACGGATCTCAGTGCGCGGCGGCTTGATGGAGGCCGCCGGTAACTTCGCTTCACGTTTGCATAAAAAGTCTAGTAATGTTCCAGATGAAAGCCGGGGCGCTGACAGGTGATTCCTCCAGGATTTGGATCCAGCTGTTTCTGCTGCTTTGTAGTTCGTTGATGAATCAACATCTGATGATGAAGTCTAAAGCCCGGGATTAGCGGCGAGAAGAGAAAAACAAGGCTCAGGAGGTTTCGCTGCTCTCACCGAAAGACGAATTTATTACGTTCCTCAAAGACTCAAAGAACGAATGACTCAACTCTATGCCCATTGGCATATCCCATGTCCACCCTACAACCGGAAGCCCACCCGATACCCACCCTACAACCGGAAGCCCACCCGATACCCACCCTACAACCGGAAGCCCACCCGATACCCACCCTACAACCGGAAGCCCACCCGATACCCACCCTACAACCGGAAGCCCACCCGATACCCACCCTACAACCGGAAGCCCACCCGATACCCACCCTACAACCGGAAGCCCACCCAATACCCACCCTACAACCGGAAGCCCACCCGATACCCACCCTACAACCAGAAGCCCACCCGATACCCACCCTACAACCGGAAGCCCACCCAATACCGACCCTACAACCGGAAGCCCACCCGATACCCGCCTTACAACGAGAAGGCCGCCCGATACCCGCCCTACAACCGAAAGCCCACCCGATACCCGCCCTACAACCGAAAGCCCACCCGATACCCGCCCTACAACCGAAAGCCCACCCGATACCCGCCCTACAACCGAAAGCCCACCCGATACCCGCCCTACAACCGAAAGCCCACCCGATACCCGCCCTACAACCGAAAGCCCACCCGATACCCGCCCTACAACCGGAAGCCCACCCGATACCCGCCTTACAACGAGAAGGCCGCCCGATACCCGCCCTACAACCGAAAGCCCACCCGATACCCGCCTTACAACGAGAAGGCCGCCCGATACCCGCCCTACAACCGAAAGCCCACCCGATACCCGCCCTACAACCGAAAGCCCACCCGATACCCGCCCTACAACCGAAAGCCCACCCGATACCCGCCCTACAACCGAAAGCCCACCCGATACCCGCCCTACAACCGAAAGCCCACCCGATACCCGCCCTACAACCGAAAGCCCACCCGATACCCGCCCTACAACCGAAAGCCCACCCGATACCCGCCCTACAACCGAAAGCCCACCCGATACCCGCCCTACAACCGAAAGCCCACCCGATACCCGCCCTACAACCGAAAGCCCACCCGATACCCGCCCTACAACCGAAAGCCCACCCGATACCCACCCTACAACCAAAAGCCCACCCTACAACCGGAAACCCATCCAATACCCACCCTACAACTGGAAACCCACCCTACAACAAGAAGCCCACCCTATACACACCTTACAACCGGAAGCCCACCCAATACCCACCCTATGACTAGAAGTCTACCCAATGCTCACCCTACACCCAAAGGTGGGGCCATCAGAGGTATCTCTATTACTTTGGTGGGTTGATCCAACCCTTGTAACGTTCATCTCTCAGGCTGCCTAAAATCAAACAAAAACAAAAACTGAACAAACGCATGAGAAGGAATAATAAGAGGGTCTCCGGTAGGTCCTTCTGGAGAACTTCTCTGGCGACTGGAACAGTTCCTGAAGATCAGGGGCAACTTTGGGTCAACAAAAGTAACCAGACCGTGAACCAGTGGCCACCAGAGACCATACCTCAGGTTTCTCTCTTGGGTTTAGTGCTCTGGGTCTATAAGACACTACTGATGACCTCCCCGTAACTGGTGGGTCCATAAGTCCATATTATTACCCCATCTGTATAGGTTATGTGGCCCCCAGACGACTCTCATAAAGCCGGCTCGGACACGCTGGGTGATGACTCTTGATGTAATATTTTTCTGCATTTTCATTGATATAAGGAACATCGAGTAGTTCATAAAATGGAACAGTTCCTGCCAGAATGACTTTACTGCACCTCGCAAATAAGAGTGAAACGTTTTACAGCGTGCCATAAATCAGGCCAGTCTATTGCCTCTTGTCGATTGGCTCCTCTATAAACCTCCAGCTGTGTTTATGTCTCTTTTTATTCTGCTCGGATCATTTACAGCGATTATGTGCGGCAGCAGAGCGAACTCCGAATACAACACCCGGGTAATGTAACACCCGGGTAATGTAACAGCCGGGTAATGTAACAGCCGGGTAATGTAACAGCCGGGTAATGTAACAGCCGGGTAATGTAACCCCCGGGTAATGCAACACATGGGTAATGTAACCCCCGGGTAATGTAACAGCCGGGTAATGTAACACCCGGGTAATGTAACACCCGGGTAATGTAACAGCCGGGTAATGTAACAGCCGGGTAATGTAACAGCCGGGTAATGTAACCCCCGGGTAATGCAACACATGGGTAATGTAACACATGGGTAATGTAACACCCGGGTAATGTAACAGCTGGGTAATGTAACACCAGTTTAATGTAACACCTTGGTACTGTAACACCCGGGTAATGTAACACATGGGTAATATTACACCTGGGTACTGTAACCCCCGGGTAATGTAACACATGGGTAATGTAACAGCCGGGTAATGTGACGCCCGGGTAATTTAACAGCCGGGTAATGTAACCCCCGGGTAATGTAACACCCGGTAATGTAACAGCCGGGTAATGTAACCCCTGGGTAATGTAACACCCGGGTACTGTAACACCCAGGTAATGTAACACCCGAGTAATGTAACACCTGGGTAATGTAACAGCCGGGTAATGTAACCCCCGGGTAATGTAACACCCGGGTAATGTAACACATGGGTAATATTACACCCGGGTAATGTAACCCCCAGGTAATGTATCACCCGGGTACTGTAACCCCTGGGTAATGTAACCCCCGGGTAATGTAACAGCCGGGTAATGTAACAGCCGGGTAATGTGACGCCCGGGTAATTTAACAGCCGGGTAATGTAACCCCCGGGTAATGTAACACCCGGTAATGTAACAGCCGGGTAATGTAACCCCTGGGTAATGTAACACCCGGGTACTGTAACACCCAGGTAATGTAACACCCGAGTAATGTAACACCTGGGTAATGTAACAGCCGGGTAATGTAACCCCCGGGTAATGTAACACCCGGGTAATGTAACACATGGGTAATATTACACCCGGGTAATGTAACCCCCAGGTAATGTATCACCCGGGTACTGTAACCCCTGGGTAATGTAACCCCCGGGTAATGTAACAGCCGGGTAATGTAACAGCCGGGTAATGTAACACCTGGGTAATGTAACACCTGGGTAATGCAACACCCGGGTAATGTAACACCCGAGTAATGTAACACCCGGGTAATGTAACAGCCGGGTAATGTAACACCCGGGTAATGTAACACCCAGGTAATGTAACACCCGGGTAATGTAACACCAGTTTAATGTAACACCTTGGTACTGTAACACCCGGGTAATGTAACACATGGGTAATATTACACCCGGGTACTGTAACCCCCGGGTAATGTAACACATGGGTAATGTAACAGCCGGGTAATGTGACACCCGGGTAATTTAACAGCCGGGTAATGTAACCCCCGGGTAATGTAACCCCGGGTAATGTATCACCCGGGTACTGTAACACCCAGGTAATGTAACACCCAGGTAATGTAACACCTGGGTAATGTAACACCCGGGTAATGTAACCCCCGGGTAATGTAACACCCGGGTACTGTAACACCCGAGTAATGTAACACCTGGGTAATGTAACACCCGGTAATGTAACAGCCGGGTAATGTAACCCCCGGGTAATGTAACACCCGGGTACTGTAACACCCGAGTAATGTAACACCTGGGTAATGTAACACCCGGGTAATGTAACACATGGGTAATATTACACCCGGGTAATGTAACCCCCGGGTAATGTATCACCCGGGTACTGTAACCCCCGGGTAATGTAACCCCCGGGTAATGTAACAGCCGGGTAATGTAACAGCCGGGTAATGTAACACCTGGGTAATGTAACACCTGGGTAATGCAACACCCGGGTAATGTAACACCCGAGTAATGTAACACCCAGGTAATGTAACAGCCGGGTAATGTAACACCCGGGTTATGTAACACCCGGGTAATGTAACAGCCGGGTAATGTAACACCTGGGTAATGTAACCCCCGGGTAATGTAACACCCAGGTAATGTAACACCCGGGTAATGTAACACCCCGGTAATGTAACCCCCGGGTAATGTAACCCCCGGGTAATGTAACACCTGGGTAATGTAACACCTGGGTAATGTAACACCCGGGTAATGTAACACCCGGGTAATGTAACACCCGGGTAATGTAACACCCGGGTAACGCGTCACGGAACATTATATTCATCTCTGGTGGAATTAGTAATACTAATAAATTCAATAAAATAATTAAACCTAATAAGATTTATATACCGTCTCTTACATCTTGTATAACTGTATGGGGAACACTCCTGAGACACCGGTGGCCACTAAGTGCCAAGTGCCCCAAGTCTTACAGGATTTATTAACCATTTGGCCACCATTTGTTTTGCATATTAAGGACACATTTTTATAGACGTGACCTAAAGTCAATCTCACCCTCCTCCCCCACTGGCCCAATACAAAGCAACGCACCTCAAAATCTGCAATGCTGCGGACTGGTGGCCAATGACCTCCCAATGGTTTCGGAAACTGATAAGTAATGGAAGCCCAAACTGGAGACATTTACTGTCCGGATGTCTTGGGGAGTGGAATGACAGACGTGATGATGGGGAGGGGGCCAACATTGGGTGGTTCCACTCTATATACCTGGATAGGAGCCGAACTTTAAAGAGGTGTTCAGAGGCACACGTGGGTCCAATTCCAAGTACCCCTACTCATACGCTGAAGGACTATGGCATTTCCCCTTGGTTGTGGCTGGGCATCCTTCTCAACCCAATGTTCTGCACCTTAGACAGGCCAAGGGCCCTTCATTCAGGTCAATGGTGAGTGGACCAGGAATCGACGCCTCTCCAAGCCATTGGGTTCACAACTAGGGTTAAGCGATTGGGAAGAGAAAAGATCGGATTCCGATCGGCAATTGAGCAAATGTCACAATCGCGATTGGAATTCCGATCCTGATCTTTTCCAGTGGGTTCGAGGTCGGAGGTCATCTCAAGATCGACTCAACCCTAAAAGTGACTTTTCCCATAGAGAAGCATTGAGGATCAGGATTGGAAAAGATCGGATTCCGATCGGCGATTGAGCAAATTTCACAATCGGGATCAGCTGGAAAATGATCGGAAATCAGATTTTAAAATCGATCCTGAAATCTCAAGATCGGCTCAACCCTATTCCAAACCTATCACCGCTATCAGCCCCCCTATACCTTGTGCTTGTCACTGACTAGGGCATTGCAGGTGACTGGGTGACCAAAATCAGCCTCCAATAGCCTCCATAATGGCCGACGATGATCCAACTTCCTGTCCTCAGGAAACATCTAATAGTTACAAGACTGCGAGGAGAAGAACGTGCGTGAGTACGTGGCAGGTCTATTAAAGGGGCGGGCGGCGGGCGCTGTTGTCGTAAATTGATGCGTATCACCAAGATTATAATAAATGTTTTCTATGAGCGCACATAAAACATGGTAATGGAGGCGCCGCACCGCGCCGCGCCCCGTCCCCCCGCCTCCGTGTAACATGGGAGATTTAATGACAGGTTGTCTCATTTTTGTCGAGAGCTGCAGTTAATAAAAGAAAACATTTCATTGTACAGAACAGAAGACGGACGACACCGGCGAGCGCCGTGCAGACGTTTCATCCTCATTGTGCGGGCTGACAGCAGAGGGTGACAGGTAAATACGTTCATTCATTTCACCTTCATTTCTAGAATATTTCACAAAAAGTGGCAAATAATGAGCAGCGGCGGCCGCATGCGCGCGTAGATCTGAGCCGTGAATACGTTATACGGTCTGGAGACACTTTGCGCGACTCGGCAAGTCCTTTGTTTTACTTTTACGTAGGATCCAATGCAGGTGACTAACGGTAATTCTGATTATAGATCTCCTTCCGTTCTGTGTACGCAGCTCCAATGCAGAGCTATGTGTCACTAAAGTTACAGACTACACAGTAACCATGTTAGGGGTGGAGCCTGAAAGGGGAGGAGCTTTGGTACTTCAGGCCATTCATCTGACCCGTCACATCTATTCTTACAGTGTCGAGCAGGAGGTGTATACAGCAGGTGATAGCGTGGGTGTATACAGAGACATTTACAGCTTCTCGTCTGACTATATAGAACGCACTTAACGCTGTGCGTGTTCACAAGTACCGGTAATTATCTGGTAAATACAGGATACGGGGCTGTAAATGGACGGCGGCGTAATAGGTCTGCACGTGAGAGGTCACCGAGAGCCGCGCCGTCTGACATCACGGTCTGTGCAACTCAAGGCGATAAAATAGGATTTCTGTCAAAGGCTTCAGTCACAGTCTGCAACTCCTTAAAGGGATGTTCTGGGACTATTATATAGGTTACTGTGGTCTCTATTACTTAGCCAGTACAGCGCCACACATTGTATAGTGGCCATGGCAGGTATTGCAGCTCAGCCACATTCACATTCATTGGCCAGAAGACGAAGTGCAACTCACCCAGGGACCACAGGCTCTTCAAACAGCTGATCAGCGAAGGTCCTAGGTGTTAGACTTTACCTATCTAATGGTGCTGATACACCCCTTTAAACACTCTTGGGGATTTTAAAGTTGGTCCCATCACCTTACCCGATAATGATGTGAATCTCTCCTGTTTCTCCCCATTAAGGCCTGCAGTAACTACTAGGGGGAGCTCTGCACTTACAGTATGCAGTATGCTCCTGAGCTCCCCCTAGTGTTAGAAGCAGACAGCATTTTATCATGTAACTATGTCTGTCTATGCAGGGGATTTGGAGCTCAGGATAGGAAAAATGAAGATGAGTTAACAGAGAATCTGATTAGATGGTGGGAGGACATTCACTTTATGAAGGTAACCCCTGTCCATATTCATTATTAGAGACCATTATAAGGTCGAATGCCCTGTAAGCTCTGGAGGACTTCAGATGTCCACGTATGACCATTCATCTGATCAGGTGTCCTGTAATACCACAAGTGCCCTGCGGGGTCACTGCAGGGAGAATGTCTGGCTAGAGATGACTTCCTATGACAAATCAGCCGGGTGCCATAAACTGATCCCATCCTGATCTGCCTCTGTTCATGGCGACTTTCTATACCGCACTGATTTTAACCTTTTCACAGGTTTCCCCAGAACTCCATGTCATCCTTCAGTCCGCCGCTGTAACTCAACAGTTACAATCAATCCCTAAAGAAAGTCACTTCACAACCCCCGGATGGAACCCGAAAGGCGTCGACTCCAACGAGAAAACTTCCCTTAAAAGGTTAAAAATTGTAACAAAATAAAAAAAATTGCGCAGGAAATAAAAAAGGTCGACCAATAAAAATTGCAAAAACAAAATGAAAATGAAAAATAAAAAGGGCAAATAAAATTCTCCAGGAAGATCCAAAAAAGGTCACCACGTGTGCTGGTCCGTCCCCGCGCCTCGCTGCGCCCAGCGCTGACCTTTCATGCTTAATGGACGCCATACCTCATGTGCCGCGGCTTTCTGCCTCCCGGTACGCGGTGAGCGTTGCGACGTCTTGTTCCTTAGCCTCGTCCTCGGAGGTCGCCTCGTTTCCCCCGCCACTAATTATTCCCCATAGATTTTTCGTCGCTGAGGATTTCTATTGCCAGAAAATAGTCGATGCAAAGTCATTAATTGCAGATGTGAATGCGCGGCGATCGGCTCTTACTCTACAATGACACCGCGACGCTGGCGCGGGAGGTAATTATACTAATATTGACCCCGAACACTGAGACACGGGATAAAAGCTATATATCGACCTGTGCACGATGAGGGGTCACTGCGGGGGAGGGGCAGCGGCCAATAACCGGGCTCCTAATAGCTCCTGATTATTGCTCTGTCACTCCTGATGGCGGACCGGACGTGGACCGGACGCAAAATAACCATCTGATCTGTGGATTTCTGACCGCTGGGATCCCTTTATCGCACGTGTATGAAGCATGTGTGTTACCGCGCCATACACTACGTAGGATAACACCCCGCGCTGCTATACTCAGCATGCATACATCGCTATGGGGTAAGCAGGGACACAAGGGGTTAAAGGCATATTTCTTCACATGCGCCCCCGGTAATTCTCCCCCTGGTATTATTTCCAAAGGACAGCGCCACATCTGTCCACAGGTTGTGTCTGGTATTGCTGCTATGCTCCATTGACTGAGCTGCAATACCAGACACAACCTGAAGACAAGGACAGCGCTGTTTGTGGAGGAAATCAGCCATCTTATATAATGCTGGACAACCCAGTAGTCCCCGGGGGTCTGCGGCCTGGGGGAGGGGAAGGTTTCACCCTCTGCTCGCTGGTATCTGCCGCTCTCCAGACCCAACTTTGTTATTTTATTGGACTCTCTATAACCAAAGGCTCAAACATGGCCGCACGTTTCTCGATAGAGATGGTCTGTTGCTAGGGAACCGCATCGGTGACAGGTCAGCGGTGGCAGCAGAAGATGTCATTATTACGGCGAGGTGCCGGGTGTCACATAGTAGAGATGTTATTACAGGGAAATCTGCTGGATACAGGACATTGACGATCTGTGTGGGGGCAGGGCTTGGAGGCAGATAGTCACTGCTGACTCCCATAGACAGTAGGGGGCGCTATATGCAGGCGGGCTATATTGTTGGGGTGCAAAGGGGGTCTTTGTTGAATACAGTTGGCTAAATAACAGAACAGTCCTATACAGTGCAGACATCATATGGTGCACAAATATACAGTGCACAAAACAAGGCTCCGCCCCCAGTGCACTTGCACGATGAGTTTCATATACATAAAAAGCTGATTTTCTCTGCAATGCTTCATTGGTTCATGGCCACAAATGTATATTCCTGCCCCTATTAAAGGCCCCTACGTAGCACTATTATTGGTTTGGGATTTGACAGACTCCCTTTAAATATCAAAAACAGAACGAAACACAAAAGACCTTAAGATCAGAAGGTTTCTGTAAGGCTCTGAGTTAAGACGTTCTGCTGTATCAGTTGTCGGGGTACACATGTAGGACACAGCAGATAGTTTGCGTTCTTCGCATAGGTTCCCGAGTATCATTATTCTGTACGGCCGACGCTCCGATCCTTCCCACCTCGCTGATGCTCCGATCCTTCCCACCTCGCTGACGCTCCGATCCTTCCCACCTCGCTGACGCTCCGATCCTTCCCACCTCGCTGACGCTCCCATCCTTCCCACCTCGCTGACGCTCCCATCCTTCCCACCTCGCTGACGCTCCGATCCTTCCCACCTCGCTGACGCTCCGATCCTCCCCACCTCGCTGACGCTCCCATCCTTCCCACCTCGCTGACGCTCCCATCCTCCCCATCTCGCTGACGCTCCCATCCTTCCCACCTCGCTGACGCTCCCATCCTTCCCACCTCGCTGACGCTCCCATCCTTCCCACCTCGCTGACGCTCCCATCCTCCCCACCTCGCTGACGCTCCGATCCTTCCCATCTCGCTGACGCTCCGATCCTTCCCACCTCGCTGACGCTCCCATCCTTCCCACCTCGCTGACGCTCCCATCCTTCCCACCTCGCTGACGCTCCCATCCTTCCCACCTCGCTGACGCTCCCATCCTTCCCACCTCGCTGACGCTCCGATCCTTCCCACCTCGCTGACGCTCTGATCCTTCCCACCTCGTTGACGCTCCTCACACGCACATCCCGTCACATAACAAACAATAAAATCTGTCTTCATTAGCGCAGAATTAATTGGTCTCTGTAATTGCGTTCCTAGTATCTAATTGGGGCATTGATAGATGTATAGGTAGACATTTGGCTTTGTTCCTGTATCGGGACCTCTGAGGACATGATGGTGCCAGTCGTGGACTAGTCTGGCAGGAGCGGACACATCATTTGGCTCCTTATCTAAGGCTGAGCAGATGTTCTGACCAGAAGACGAATGAACATGGAAGGAAATCACTTCTGGACCTCTCGGGACATGGAGACTTCAGATTTGGATTAACCACTTTGTCGACTTTTTAGTATCTGCTCCAAGGGTGACATGTGCCGACATACAGAGGGCAGAATTAGGATTACAGACTCTTGTAGAATCTCTTTATTCCTTCAATCTCCTAATTCACGTTTCCCAGCAATCACTTGACTTTCTGACAACCATTGGATAACATGTAGCTATGTATAGTGAAGTTGTCACCTGAAGTTCTATCTGCTGTGCAATAGACTGACTTTCCATCCTGCTGTGTGCAGAATTTTTAGGCAGTGGGTCCTTGGCTGGAACAGGTAGTCTGGAACACAAAACTGACAATAGGGAACAATGTTGTTCTGATATTAACAGTAATGTTTGCCTGGAAATGCTGAGGGATAGAGAAAAAAATCCAACTGTCAGAATCAATGGAGACAAGTCTATAGAGGGATGCAAAGAGTTGGAGTTGGTGACGGCGGTGATATGAGCTCTTTCAGCATGTTGCCCCTTGTCACCATACAGTAGGGCTCAGATGTGCCATGTATACTCAGAAGTTATATATCAGATGTAGCACATACAGATCGTGTCCTTATAATACATGCGTGCCAATATCAAATCAAGAAGAATCTTTGGAATCCAATACATGCAGGGAATATGAAATTGTTTGTAATAGTTTATAAACAAAGTCCTTGATACATTGTATCACATCTCACAGATTGTAACTGTTCATAAACAAGGCAGTGGAAACATTGCTTTACTTCTGATAGTATGCAACTTTTATAAAGAAAGTCCGTACATTGTATCACTTCTCATACACAAGTCTCTTGTTACAATGTATCAACTGTCAGACAGAGATCAGGGCTTTTAATATGTTGTAATATTTCTCATACAGTTTGTACCATCTTATAAATAAGGGCCTTGATAAATTATAGGAGAAGTGACCTTGGTTATAAAAAGTTACATACAATCTAAATATCTATAAAGAAAGTCCTTGTTGCATTGTATCGCTTCTCATGCAGGTTACAGCTGTTTATAAACAATGTCCTTGGTCGTGTATCACTTATGATAATTTCTGCTCAGTAGTGTGTGAGCCCTCCTTATACACCAGCCCTGTGTTCTGGCATCAGCTGGGCATAAATTTACTGACAACCAGTCTATGCCCAGGTGACCTACGCCACTTTCTGTCTATGCCCTGACATGGCTGATAACAGACAGCAATAGATTGTATTCCCCTGTCCTACAGTCGGCCTCTCCCCTCCTGACATGGCTGATAACAGATAGTAATAGATTGTATTCCCCTGTCCTACAGTCGGCCTCTCCTCTCCTGACATGGCTGATAACAGATAGTAATAGATTGTATTCTCCTGTCCTACAGTCGGCCTCTCCTCTCCTGACATGGCTGATAACAGATAGTCATAGATTGTATTCTCCTGTCCTACAGTCGGCCTCTCCTGACATGGCTGATAACAGACAGTAATAGATTGTATTCCCCTGTCCTACAGTCGGCCTCTCCCCTCCTGACATGGCTGATAACAGATAGTAATAGATTGTATTCCCCTGTCCTACAGTCGGCCTCTCCTCTCCTGACATGGCTGATAACAGATAGTCATAGATTGTATTCTCCTGTCCTACAGTCGGCCTCTCCTGACATGGCTGATAACAGATAGTAATAGATTGTATTCTCCTGTCCTACAGTCGGCCTCTCCTCTCCTGACATGGCTGATAACAGATAGTAATAGATTGTATTCCCCTGTCCTACAGTCGGCCTCTCCCCTCCTGACATGGCTGATAACAGATAGTAATAGATTGTATTCCCCTGTCCTACAGTCGGCCTCTCCTCTCCTGACATGGCTGATAACAGATAGTAATAGATTGTATTCCCCTGTCCTACAGTCGGCCTCTCCTCTCCTGACATGGCTGATAACAGATAGTAATAGATTGTATTCTCCTGTCCTACAGTCGGCCTCTCCTCTCCTGACATGGCTGATAACAGATAGTAATAGATTGTATTCTCCTGTCCTACAGTCGGCCTCTCCTCTCCTGACATGGCTGATAACAGATAGTAATAGATTGTATTCCCCTGTCCTACAGTCGGCCTCTCCTCTCCTGACATGGCTGATAACAGATAGTAATAGATTGTATTCCCCTGTCCTACAGTCGGCCTCTCCTCTCCTGACATGGCTGATAACAGATAGTAATAGATTGTATTCCCCTGTCCTACAGTCGGCCTTTCCTCTCCTGACATGGCTGATAACAGATAGTAATAGATTGTATTCCCCTGTCCTACAGTCGGCCTCTCCTCTCCTGACATGGCTGATAACAGATAGTAATAGATTGTATTCCCCTGTCCTACAGTCGGCCTCTCCTGACATGGCTGATAACAGATAGTAATAGATTGTATTCCCCTGTCCTACAGTCGGCCTCTCCTCTCCTGACATGGCTGATAACAGATAGTAATAGATTGTATTCTCCTGTCCTACAGTCGGCCTCTCCTCTCCTGACATGGCTGATAACAGATAGTAATAGATTGTATTCCCCTGTCCTACAGTCGGCCTCTCCTCTCCTGACATGGCTGATAACAGATAGTAATAGATTGTATTCTCCTGTCCTACAGTCGGCCTCTCCTCTCCTGACATGGCTGATAACAGATAGTAATAGATTGTATTCTCCTGTCCTACAGTCGGCCCCTCCTGACGTGGCTGATAACAGATAGTAATAGATTGTATTCTCGTGTCCTACAGTCGGCCTCTCCTCTCCTGACATGGCTGATAACAGATAGTAATAGATTGTATTCCCCTGTCCTACAGTCGGCCTCTCCTCTCCTGACATGGCTGATAACAGATAGTAATAGATTGTATTCCCCTGTCCTACAGTCGGCCTCTCCTCTCCTGACATGGCTGATAACAGATAGTAATAGATTGTATTCTCCTATCCTACAGTCGGCCTCTCCTCTCCTGACATGGCTGATAACAGATAGTAATAGATTGTATTCCCCTGTCCTACAGTCGGCCTCTCCTCTCCTGACATGGCTGATAACAGATAGTAATAGATTGTATTCTCATGTCCTACAGTCGGCCTCTCCTGACATGGCTGATAACAGATAGTAATAGATTGTATTCCCCTGTCCTACAGTCGGCCTCTCCTCTCCTGACATGGCTGATAACAGATAGTAATAGATTGTATTCCCCTGTCCTACAGTCGGCCTCTCCTCTCCTGACATGGCTGATAACAGATAGTAATAGATTGTATTCTCCTGTCCTACAGTCGGCCTCTCCCCTCCTGACATGGCTGATAACAGATAGTAATAGATTGTATTCCCCTGTCCTACAGTCGGCCTCTCCTCTCCTGACATGGCTGATAACAGATAGTAATAGATTGTATTCTCCTGTCCTACAGTCGGCCTCTCCTGACATGGCTGATAACAGATAGTAATAGATTGTATTCTCCTGTCCTACAGTCGGCCTCTCCTGACATGGCTGATAACAGATAGTAATAGATTGTATTCTCCTGTCCTACAGTCGGCCTCTCCTGACATGGCTGATAACAGATAGTAATAGATTGTATTCCCCTGTCCTACAGTCGGCCTCTCCTCTCCTGACATGGCTGATAACAGATAGTAATAGATTGTATTCCCCTGTCCTACAGTCGGCCTCTCCTGACATGGCTGATAACAGATAGTAATAGATTGTATTCCCCTGTCCTACAGTCGGCCTCTCCTCTCCTGACATGGCTGATAACAGATAGTAATAGATTGTATTCTCCTGTCCTACAGTCGGCCTCTCCTGACATGGCTGATAACAGATAGTAATAGATTGTATTCCCCTGTCCTACAATCGGCCTCTCCTCTCCTGACATGGCTGATAACAGATAGTAATAGATTGTATTCCCCTGTCCTACAGTCGGCCTCTCCTGACATGGCTGATAACAGATAGTAATAGATTGTATTCCCCTGTCCTACAGTCGGCCTCTCCTCTCCTGACATGGCTGATAACAGATAGTAATAGATTGTATTCCCCTGTCCTACAATCGGCCTCTCCTCTCCTGACATGGCTGATAACAGATAGTAATAGATTGTATTCCCCTGTCCTACAGTCGGCCTCTCCTCTCCTGACATGGCTGATAACAGATAGTAATAGATTGTATTCCCCTGTCCTACAGTCGGCCTCTCCTCTCCTGACATGGCTGATAACAGATAGTAATAGATTGTATTCCCCTGTCCTACAGTCAGCCTCTCCTCTCCTGACATGGCTGATAACAGATAGTAATAGATTGTAGTCACACCTCCTGTCTTAGCAGATGGATCTGATTGATGTCTGTATAATGACTGATCCTCACTCACCTGTTTGTCTTCCTTTCCTATCAGTAATGGAGAGCAGCGTGTAGGAATGATGCCGCCGCCGCTCATCTCTACGAGGAATATAAAGCGGAGTTTACGATGATTAACGAATCTCATCAGAAATGAATTTCTATTACAGGATCATTTCCTCGCGGCTGGAGCGAACGCTTTACACCATTAATGGGGGGGACGCTCAGAAAACGCTCACTAATGGGCAAGACAAAATCCGAGGAAATCTCAAGGACTATTAGCAAGCGTAGAATAATGAGCCTTAATTGTGACATTAGGAGGCTGCAGATTGGGAAGGGCGCAGAGAGCTCTATAGGCTGCAGAACCCAATATTCAGGAGCAGTGTGAGCGCCAGGGCAGGATGTTGGGGGTTGTAGTGGCTGCACTGATACATTGTATCCCTGGTACTTATCTAACCTTATACTTACAATTCTACATATTGGGTAATAATGGTGCAGGGCTCAGACGTGTCCGGTGTATAAGGGGAGTCCATGCATCACCAGCTTCTCCATGCCAGGTCTGCACGCTGCCATATCTACACCCTTTATTGGTGTGGCATAAATAAAACCTTATCTGCCCAGATCTCTGTTGCCATTTCCCACACTGCTTGCAATGAATACCTGGCCATAAAATTGGCGGCCTGATAAGATCTCCCTCCCTGATCGCTGATATTTCCATCAGGTCAGATCTCAGTTACCTTGAATCTGTTCCAGTCTAGAACATGATGTGCTCTGCTGCCTGCTGCTTAACCCTGTACGGGAAGGAACTGTGAGTGGATGGACCAGCTCCACCAGGGCGGCTTTCCAATATAGAGGGGGTCTGAAGAGGGGGGGGGGGGGTCCTGGCCATGATGTCCACAAGCTCTAATATGGCTTATGGCCAGGTGCAAAGAATCCCTCCAGGTCTGCACTTAGGTGTTTAGTGCACGGGCAGAAATTGTAGAGTGTGAAACGGTAGAACCCAAGAAACCAGCGACGTGCACTGCAGTATATAAAGGTTACTAGTACTGCGGGTGTTGGGTCTTTAAAGATGGCGGCCACTCTGCACAGCGCTGATACCCGAGATCAGATCCCACTTAGATTGTGGACAATGTTACCTCCCGGGGCCCCCCAAAGGTAACAAAAGCCCCTGGGGCCAAGTCCCAACTGGCCCTAAACCATTCTGTTTGCAGGCCGGCTCACTACAGGATAAGTAATGTAATGTATGTACACAGTGACTGCACCAGCAGAATAGTGAGCGCAGCTCTGGAGTATAATACAGGATAAGTAATGTAATGTATGTACACAGTGACTGTACCAGCAGAATAGTGAGTGCAGCTCTGGGGTATAATACAGGATAAGTAATGTATGTACACAGTGACTGCACCAGCAGAATAGTGAGCGCAGCTCTGGAGTATAATACAGGATAAGTAATGTAATGTATGTACACAGTGACTGCACCAGCAGAATAGTGAGCGCAGCTCTGGAGTATAATACAGGATACGTAATGTAATGTATGTACACAGTGACTGCACCAGCAGAATAGTGAGCGCAGCTCTGGAGTATAATACAGGATAAGTAATGTAATGTATGTACACAGTGACTGCACCAGCAGAATAGTGAGCGCAGCTCTGGAGTATAATACAGGATAAGTAATGTAATGTATGTACACAGTGACTGCACCAGCAGAATAGTGAGCGCAGCTCTGGAGTATAATACAGGATAAGTAATGTAATGTATGTACACAGTGACTGTACCAGCAGAATAGTGAGTGCAGCTCTGGAGTATAATACAGGATAAGTAATGTATGTACACAGTGACTGCACCAGCAGAATAGTGAGCACAGCTCTGGGGTATAATACAGGATAAGTAATGTAATGTATGTACACAGTGACTGTACCAGCAGAATAGTGAGCGCAGCTCTGGAGTATAATACAGGATACGTAATGTAATGTATGTACACAGTGACTGCACCAGCAGAATAGTGAGCGCAGCTCTGGAGTATAATACAGGATAAGTAATGTAATGTATGTACACAGTGACTGCACCAGCAGAATAGTGAGCGCAGCTCTGGAGTATAATACAGGATAAGTAATGTAATGTATGTACACAGTGACTGCACCAGCAGAATAGTGAGCGCAGCTCTGGAGTATAATACAGGATAAGTAATGTAATGTATGTACACAGTGACTGCACCAGCAGAATAGTGAGCGCAGCTCTGGAGTATAATACAGGATAAATAATGTAATGTCTATACACTGATACAATTCTGTTTTCCCAGATCAATTCTATATATTATTATATAATGTTCTTGTTATTATTGATAAATTGCTGTTCTATCTTGGACATTTCTTTCCCAGTAATTTCCAGTGACTTTGTGTTCCTCGCTCTCTTATATATTCTGGAGCCTCCTATATTTCTATAACTCTAGAGCGCCCCTTTATGGCCCGGACTTGTGTGTAGGTGCTGGATCCTATGACGTGACCCCTTCCTTGTATACGGCAGAGCCTTCACCACCTCCCTGTAATGGGAATAACTTGTCACATTTGGCCATTACATAGAACAATGTGGAGTTGGCGCTTGCTGATCAGCTCTTATAATATTCTCCCGACAGTCAATTTACTCTTAATGACTTTAGACAATTTTGTTTCCCAGAGTAATTGTAAAGGTTATAATCATTAGTTATTGCTATTATCCCGCCTCATCTCCTGCCTCATCGCCTTCTGCGGATGAATATTGCGGGGTGATACACGAGCAGAAATACGACATCATGTAATGTATCCAGCGTCCTCCATTGTCTAGTGAGACACATAGTTTGAAGGACTTATTACAGGAGAGTATACGGGGTATATAGTCTGTAGCAGTCGGCCACTTTCCATATGCCATCTATAATACCAGTGACTTATGTTGTATTGAGACCTTTGAGTCTCCTCTCGAGCCCAGTAATGTTGTCTACAGTAGCTCTGCACCCCCTATAACAAGTGGGAGTGGGGTTCACTATTATAGCTCCAGAAACCCCTCTTATATTAAGGAGCAGATTATACAGTGTCCGATCTGTTAAATGAGATATGAACCAGCTCAGCTCCTTTGACCTCCACTGCGTTAACAGGGCCCTATGGATAAGTTTGATGTATACAATGGGAATTTTTAAACATTATTCACCCCCATATCTGGAGCTCACACATAATGTGACCAGAGCCTTAGTAACATGGGCTGCAGCATTCACGCTCAGATTAATGGTGAATTTGCCCTTTGACAGTATATTTTGCCGTTCTCCTCCGTCCTCGGGGTGGATAGTAAACGTTCCTGACATCCTCACATACACCGCCTACACTACACTTGCCCCATAATGACTCGGTAACCTCAATATTCCCAGTAAGCGGAGCTCTATGGCACTGACAAATCACTCTGAACTATGCAGCCCGGCACATCTGCGCTCATTGTCCCGCAGCGAATCCTCCGGATATTTGTCCCTGTGTAAACTGATTTTATAGAAACATCGGATCCATATTTAATGTTATTTGCAGAAGCCAAGGCTGCGTTTATTACCCGCTATAATCCCTATATAATCTCTGCGGCCGGCGAGACCCTGCTATCGGTTATCTGTGCTAAAAGTACTATGCTCCAGATAGTGTGTGACTTGAATGATACATTGTAACCTCTACAAATCTGGATTCTCTCCTCTCAATGATACATTGTAACCTCTACAAATCTGGATTCTCTCCTCTCAATGATACATTGTAACCTCTACAAATCTGGATTCTCTCCTCTCAATGATACATTGTAACCTCTACAAATCTGGATTCTCTCCTCTCAATGATACATTGTAGCCTCTACAAATCTGGATTCTCTCCTCTCAATGATACATTGTAACCTCTACAAATCTGGATTCTCTCCTCTCAATGATACATTGTAGCCTCTACAAATCTGGATTCTCTCCTCTCAATGATACATTGTAACCTCTACAAATCTGGATTCTCTCCTCAATGATACATTGTAACCTCTACAAATCTGGATTCTCTCCTCAATGATACATTGTAACCTCTACAAATCTGGATTCTCTCCTCTCAATGATACATTGTAGCCTCTACAAATCTGGATTCTCTCCTCTCAATGATACATTGTAACCTCTACAAATTTGGATTCTCTCCTCAATGATACATTGTAACCTCTACAAATTTGGATTCTCTCCTCAATGATACATTGTAGCCTCTACAAATCTGGATTCTCTCCTCTCAATGATACATTGTAGCCTCTACAAATCTGGATTCTCTCCTCTCAATGATACATTGTAACCTCTACAAATCTGGATTCTCTCCTCTCAATGATACATTGTAGCCTCTACAAATCTGGATTCTCTCCTCTCAATGATACATTGTAACCTCTACAAATCTGGATTCTCTCCTCAATGATACATTGTAACCTCTACAAATCTGGATTCTCTCCTCAATGATACATTGTAACCTCTACAAATCTGGATTCTCTCCTCTCAATGATACATTGTAGCCTCTACAAATCTGGATTCTCTCCTCTCAATGATACATTGTAACCTCTACAAATTTGGATTCTCTCCTCAATGATACATTGTAACCTCTACAAATTTGGATTCTCTCCTCAATGATACATTGTAGCCTCTACAAATCTGGATTCTCTCCTCTCAATGATACATTGTAACCTCTACAAATTTGGATTCTTTCCTCTCAATGATACATTTGTAACCTCTACAAATCTGGATTCTCTTCTCAATGGATGACAAAGAATCTGAGCGTTGATACCTTGACATTCGCTGCCTGCACAATGGGCTGAGGGTTATTGCATTGCATTAAGCTTCTTCCCAGTTATTTCGCTATCGTTTATTTCTGGTTGTACTGTATTATTACCGCTCTTTTCTACGAGGCAGTGCACCCTATTGAAATGAATGAATAGAAAGGTTATGTTCCCACTTCCCACGGTGCACTTGGGCTGTCATGTGCAGGATTGCTTTCCATTTATGTGACCAATCCAAATTGGCACAAACACACCCAAGGCCATGTGGGAGAATGAAAGAGAAAAAACGTGTGTAACTGTATATTAGTTATGTGACCGGGTGACAATAAAGAGCCTTTAAACCTCCAACATGGATGACTAATATTGTAACCTTGTGTAATGTGTTGCAATAGTAACAACCTCTCCAGGGTAGATGTTTCCCCCCAAACTATGCAAAGGAGAGAATGTGTACCAGGAGGAGCAGTAGAGGATTCCCAAAGAGGATACACAATTTTAGGTCTCTCTGTAGAATGTACAGTGGGAATTAATACTCTAGTACACAGATCAGCGACCTTCAGCAACTCCCAACATGCTCCATTCACTTCCATGGGGGTTCCAAAAACGGCAAAGCAAGTTTGCATGCTGGGAGTTGTAGTCTTACAACACCTGGCCTGCTGAAGGTGACCTGCCCCTGTTATATCATATATAAGATAACCTCTAGCTCCTTATACAGAACACTACTGGACTGGTTGTATCGGCGCTGGCTGGGCATTCATGTGGGTTCATGTGTTTTATTATCCACAACCAATGTAACATGATGACATGCTGGGGGGGTCGTTATAGGGGTGTGGAAGTAGCAGATGCACCCAAACTCTGCTTCCATGAAAGGGCCCGAAGACCCCTCTGTCACACAGGATACCCTCAGTACAGGGTAGGTAGGGGCTGCTGCAGACATTGCATTGGCGCTTCTAGTTTTGGCTCTGCTGTTCCCGTCCTATTTTGTGTTTCTGCTCCATTTTTCTCTATTCCTTTGATTTTATAGACATCTGAGTCCGATAACCAGGGTCAGGCGGCCCCGCAGGCACTTACCTCTGAGACAGGGGGCATTTAATGATGTAAGATATAGATGTCACCAGCTGTCACCGGCTTTATGGAACTCTGCGCCAACAATGTTCTCTAAATGTTTGCAATCACAGGGGACGTTACCTCGCTAACCCATTGTGCCGCTCCTCGTGAATAAAACCTGACAGAGGTCTCTGTGCCAGATAGTGAATGTTCCAGGAGCCTCGGATGGGGGAGCTCAGGGTATGAATGGGAAAAAGAAAATCTCTGCAATGCTGTATTCTATAGAGAGAGCTATTAGCAATGTTTATAAAGCCGTCCCTATAAAAGGGTCCAGGAGACGTTACAGGGGGTTATATGACAGATATGGGATGGATACTCAGCCTGCCTCAAAAGAAGACAGAATCAAATGTGTAAATGGGGCATTTATAAATATCTCTCATGTAATGGATTTTTCTGCCGAGGACCTGAGTCAGTTTCACAGGACTATTGGCTGTAAGAGCTGCATCGCATTTACAAATCTGGTTTTAATACTTTTTCTGCAGATTTTGCCTGGTGATACGGTGTATATCCAGGAGCCAAAGGAGGCCGGTGATATGTTATATACCCAGGAGCCAGGGGCCAGTGATATGTTATAGACCCAGGAGCCGGTGATATGTTATATACCCAGGAGCCCCTGATATGTTATATACCCAGGAGCCGGTGATATGTTATATACCCAGGAGCCATGGGCCAATGATATGTTATATACCCAGGAGCCAGGGGCAAATGATATGTTATATACCCAGGAGCCAGTGATATGTTATATACCCAGGAGCCAAGGGCCAGTTATATGTTATATACCCAGGAGCCAGGGGCCAGTGATATGTTATAGACCCAGGAGCCGGTGATATGTTATATACCCAGGAGCCAGGGGCCAGTGATATGTTATAGACCCAGGAGCCGGTGATATGTTATATACCCAGGAGCCGGTGATATGTTATATACCCAGGAGCCAGGGGCCAGTGATATGTTATAGACCCAGGAGCCGGTGATATGTTATATACCCAGGAGCCAGGGGCCAGTGATATGTTATAGACCCAGGAGCCGGTGATATGTTATATACCCAGGAGCCAGGGGCCAGTGATATGTTATATACCCAGGAGCCGGTGATATGTTATATACCCAGGAGCCCCTGATATGTTATATACCCAGGAGCCGGTGATATGTTATATACCCAGGAGCCAGGGGCCAATGATATGTTATATACCCAGGAGCCAGGGGCAAATGATATGTTATATACCCAGGAGCCAGTGATATGTTATATACCCAGGAGCCAAGGGCCAGTTATATGTTATATACCCAGGAGCCAGGGGCCAGTGATATGTTATATACCCAGGAGTCAGGGGCCAGTGATATGTTATATACCCAGGAGCCAGGGGCAAATGATATGTTATATACCCAGGAGCCAGTGATATGTTATATACCCAGGAGCCAAAGGAGGCCAGTTATATGTTATAGACCCAGGAGCCAGTTATATGTTATATACCCAGGAGCCAGTTATATGTTATATACCCAGGAGCCAAGGGCCAGTTATATGTTATATACCCAGGGGCCAGTGATATGTTATAGACTCAGGAGCCAAGGGCCAGTTATATGTTTTATACCCAGGAGCCAGGGGCCAGTGATATGTTATATACCCAGGAGCCAAGGACCAGTGATACGTTATAGACCCAGGAGGCAGGGGCCAGTTATATGTTTTATACCCAGGAGCCAGGGGCCAGTTATATGTTATAAACCCAGGGGCCAGTTATATACCCAGGAGCCATGTACTCAGGAGACAAGGGCCAGTGGTATGTTGTATACAATGCTGCAGTAAAGTCTGGGTATATAGTACATGTCATGGTGTCACAGGCCATTGATATGACTAATAATTTGATTCCTGACCCAATCTCTACTTGCATGATCTTGTTCTGACCCTTTTTCCATTTTTCACCAAGGTTATGAAATCTCAGGATTAACAAGGTCACAATGGTGTGGAGCCATATTCTGCTGTCTGGTGGACCACAAGTGATCATTGGGGACTTGTTGAGGACTGGTTTCTCCTCTGCATCTTAGGCTGCAAGCAGCGCTTTTTTCTCTGCATTTTTTGCCCTTTTCGGATGGAAACCTGGCGCATTCCATTATAGTCTATGGGGTCCGTGGGGTTCCTTGGGTAACCGCTTTTTTAAGTGGATTAGGCTTCCGATCAGGGGGTCCCCATGCAGACCCCCCAAAAGGAGAACATGAATGCAGGTGTAAACGTTATGTAACTTGTATTCCCTCAGCTCTTGTCTTTGCTTATATTTTCTATCAGTCTATTCAATGTAACTTTTTTGCAGCACTTGATACATTTTGATACATTTTGTTGCCTCTTATGATATTGTAGATAAATCCCCTGCAGTGCTATAGGAATTTTAAACATCTGTATACTGATAACATATTCTATATACTGCCTAGTGCTAGGTCTAATCATCAGATCTGTATCCTCCTGTATCCTTCTGTCTCTCTGCTCATGAATGGACAATACAAGACAGCGGGCGATATGCAAATGAGTGACTGATGCAAATGTGAAGAGCGCAGACATCTTATGAGTTTTACTTCTTTTCATATGATCTTTCTTAATGGAAAATGTATGGGGTAAAAATAACAGCCTCATGTATCTCTGTTATATGACTGTGACGCTAACATTTTAGTTTCAGTGAGAACCATCCAGGGCATGTTGGCTCAGTGGTTACCATTGTATCACTGGCGCCTCCATCTGGCTGTAGTCTGTAGTTTGACCTCGTGGCGGATACATAGCAGGGCTCTCATTCACCCAGGGATGGGCATATTATATGTACAATTGTGCCCAAATAAGTCTACAGCTAAAAATACTAAAAGTTTGTAGCCATTGGCTAAGGTTGGACAACAGTTGCAACAGTTTCCAAGGTCTGACAATAGTCACAAGACTGAGGATTCGCAATATTCAAAGTTTGCAAAAGTGAACAAGACGACGTCTAGGATTAGTCTGAGAGATGAATGCAGCGGCTGAGAATACACGAAGGGATTGTGATCTAAGTGAATCTCCGATGGAAATGGCGAACTTCATGTCGGGTTCATCAGATAGGAGCCGGATGAGAATCTCAAGATATTAGAACAAGTCTGATCCATGAAGTGTCCTCCGGTAAAGCTCAGTCTGAATGATCTGTTCTCCGACTTGATGGAAGACCTTAAGATATTCCTTACATGTAATCTGAGCGAACGCAACGTCTTCTAATACAAGGAGAAAGGAAAGGAGGATAAAAGCGCCCTCAGCTCTAACGTGGACGCAAATGGTTGTACTGGGACGTGACGTGAACCATGACACTTGTCGGGGAGATTTATGAAGTCTGCAAATCCATTTGATACGTGCGGTTTATGTACAATCCCCTGCTGATACCGCTCATCTTATTAGTGATGGCGATAAATCATGTTAAAGAGGCAAAAAGGAAAGAAAGTCTACAGAGAACAACGAAGACTCCTACACAAGGAGCAGAAGTCTTATAGAAAGTGAGAACTCCTGTAATACATCTCATATCAGGCAGGTCAACCAGGAATACATAAGTGCGGTATTATAGTAGTTATATTCTTGTACATAGGAGCAGTATTATAGTAGTTATATTCTTGTACATAGGAGCAGTATTATAGTAGTTATATTCTTGTACATAGGAGTAGTATTATAGTAGTTATATTCTTGTACATAGGAGCAGTATTATAGTAGTTATATTCTTGTATATAGGAGTAGTATTATAGTAGTTATAGTCTTGTATATAGGAGTAGTAATATAGTAGATATATTCTTGTACATAGGAGCAGTATTATAGTAGTTATATTCTTGTACATAGGAGCAGTATTATAGTAGTTATATTCTTGTACATAGGAGTAGTATTATAGTAGTTATATTCTTGTACATAGGAGTAGTATTATAGTAGTTATATTCTTGTACATAGGAGCAGTATTATAGTAGTTATATTCTTGTATATAGGAGTAGTATTATAGTAGTTATATTCTTGTACATAGGAGTAGTATTATAGTAGTTATATTCTTGTACATAGGAGCAGTATTATAGTAGTTATATTCTTGTACATAGGAGCAGTATTATAGTAGTTATATTCTTGTATATAGGAGGTAGTATTATAGTAGTTATATTCTTGTACATAGGAGCAGTATTATAGTAGTTATATTCTTGTATATAGGAGTAGTATTATAGTAGTTATATTCTTGTACATAGGAGTAGTATTATAGTAGTTATATTCTTGTACATAGGAGCAGTATTATAGTAGTTATATTCTTGTACATAGGAGCAGTATTATAGTAGTTATATTCTTGTATATAGGAGGTAGTATTATAGTAGTTATATTCTTGTATATAGGAGCAGTATTATAGTAGTTATATTCTTGTACATAGGAGCAGTATTATAGTAGTTATATTCTTGTACATAGGAGTAGTATTATAGTAGTTATATTCTTGTACATAGGAGTAGTATTATAGTAGTTATATTCTTGTACATAGGAGTAGTATTATAGTAGTTATATTCTTGTACATAGGAGCAGTATTATAGTAGTTATATTCTTGTACATAGGAGTAGTATTATAGTAGTTATATTCTTGTACATAGGAGTAGTAGTATAGTAGTTATATTCTTGTATATAGGAGCAGTATTATAGTAGTTATATTCTTGTACATAGGAGTAGTATTATAGTAGTTATATTCTTGTACATAGGAGTAGTAGTATAGTAGTTATATTCTTGTAGATAGGAGCAGTATTATAGTAGTTATATTCTTGTACATAGGAGTAGTATTATAGTAGTTATATTCTTGTACATAGGAGTAGTATTATAGTAGTTATATTCTTGTACATAGGAGCAGTATTATAGTAGTTATATTCTTGTATATAGGAGGTAGTATTATAGTAGTTATATTCTTGTATATAGGAGCAGTATTATAGTAGTTATATTCTTGTACATAGGAGTAGTATTATAGTAGTTATATTCTTGTACATAGGAGCAGTATTATAGTAGTTATATTCTTGTACATAGGAGTAGTATTATAGTAGTTATATTCTTGTACATAGGAGTAGTATTATAGTAGTTATATTCTTGTACATAGGAGTAGTATTATAGTAGTTATATTCTGGTACATAGGAGTAGTATTATAGTAGTTATATTCTGGTACATAGGAGTAGTATTATAGTAGTTATATTCTTGTATATAGGAGTAGTATTATAGTAGTTATATTCTTGTATATAGGAGCAGTATTATAGTAGTTATATTCTTGTACATAGGAGCAGTATTATAGTAGTTATATTCTTGTATATAGGAGCAGTATTATAGTAGTTATATTCTTGTATATAGGAGTAGTATTATAGTAGTTATATTCTTGTATATAGGAGGTAGTATTATAGTAGTTATATTCTTGTATATAGGAGCAGTATTATAGTAGTTATATTCTTGTACATAGGAGCAGTATTATAGTAGTTATATTCTTGTATATAGGAGTAGTATTATAGTAGTTATATTCTTGTATATAGGAGCAGTATTATAGTAGTTATATTCTTGTACATAGGAGTAGTATTATAGTAGTTATATTCTTGTATATAGGAGTAGTATTATAGTAGTTATATTCTTGTATATAGGAGGTAGTATTATAGTAGTTATATTCTTGTATATAGGAGCAGTATTATAGTAGTTATATTCTTGTACATAGGAGTAGTATTATAGTAGTTATATTCTTGTATATAGGAGTAGTATTATAGTAGTTATATTCTTGTATATAGGAGGTAGTATTATAGTAGTTATATTCTTGTATATAGGAGCAGTATTATAGTAGTTATATTCTTGTACATAGGAGCAGTATTATAGTAGTTATATTCTTGTACATAGGAGGTAGTATTATAGTAGTTATATTCTTGTACATAGGAGTAGTATTATAGTAGTTATATTCTGGTACATAGGAGTAGTATTATAGTAGTTATATTCTGGTACATAGGAGTAGTATTATAGTAGTTATATTCTTGTATATAGGAGTAGTATTATAGTAGTTATATTCTTGTATATAGGAGCAGTATTATAGTAGTTATATTCTTGTACATAGGAGTAGTATTATAGTAGTTATATTCTTGTACATAGGAGCAGTATTATAGTAGGTATATTCTTGTATATAGGAGTAGTATTATAGTAGTTATATTCTTGTACATAGGAGGTAGTATTATAGTAGTTATATTCTTGTACATAGGAGTAGTATTATAGTAGTTATATTCTTGTACATAGGAGGTAGTATTATAGTAGTTATATTCTTGTACATAGGAGTAGTATTATAGTAGTTATATTCTTGTACATAGGAGTAGTATTATAGTAGTTATATTCTTGTACATAGGAGCAGTATTATAGTAGTTATATTCTTGTACATAGTAGTATTATAGTAGTTATATCCTTGTACATAGGAGGTAGTATTATAGTAGTTATATTCTTGTACATAGGAGTAGTATTATAGTAGTTATATTCTTGTACATAGGAGCAGTATTATAGTAGTTATATTCTTGTACATAGGAGTAGTATTATAGTAGTTATATTCTTGTACATAGGAGTAGTATTATAGTAGTTATATTCTTGTACATAGGAGTAGTATTATAGTAGTTATATTCTTGTACATAGGAGGTAGTATTATAGTAGTTATATTCTTGTACATAGGAGGTAGTATTATAGTAGTTATATTCTTGTACATAGGAGTAGTATTATAGTAGTTATATTCTTGTACATAGGAGTAGTATTATAGTAGTTATATTCTTGTACATAGGAGGCAGTATTATAGTAGTTATATTCTTGT
The DNA here is from genome assembly GCF_031893055.1 of Leptodactylus fuscus. NCBI lineage: Eukaryota > Metazoa > Chordata > Amphibia > Anura > Leptodactylidae > Leptodactylus > Leptodactylus fuscus. The sequence continues at coordinate 2,822,974 of NC_134274.1, read as the reverse complement.
ACATAGTAGTATTATAGTAGTTATATTCTTGTATATAGGAGTAGTATTATAATAGTTATATTCTTGTACATAGGAGGTAATTTTTATTAGTAAAAACAAAACAAAAATACATTACATTCCAGCAGAATTAATAACTAATTAATAATAATAATAATAATATAACATAAATCAGACATGTCTGTCAGATAACAAAAATGAGAATCACTTTAACTTAAGAGTCCATTGCTGGCAGGATAAAGAGGGGGAAAAAATAAATAAATCCATAAATAAATGAACAGACTTATTTGCAGTGTTATCAGAGTATTCAGCAATCGATATATACATTTCTCCACAATTTTACATTATCAGACTTTTTTCTGACCTCCAGAGACTTTATCCACCTCAGTTCAGACATGATATATGTGACAGCGGTCATATGACGGAAGGGCTCTCTGTGTAGGGACACCTGGGTCCTCGTATGCCAGTGATAATATTTGATGACAGTAATAATAATATACAGGGTCTCCCGGTTAATGTCACCTATATTAGTTGGGATGCCATATACAATCTCGGGGTATTTGAGAGACTGTAATCGGGGAATTTTCAGCCTCCGGGATATTTCCTGCCAGATCTTTCGCCCTCCCCCGCACTCTGATATAAAATGTGCCATGGTCTCCTCCTGCTGACAACCTAATGGACATGCCCGATCTGTCACACTGAGATGTTTTAGGTTGCCTCTTACAAAAAGTTTCCCATGCAGAGATAGCCAGGCAATGTCAAAGAACTTTGCAGGGAGCCTCCGACCAGTGAGGAGCCTCAGACTATCCTGCAGGGTTGTAGATGTGCAGTCCCTCAATGTTGGCTGGAGACAATAGAAGGTCTTACATACCCTGGTGTACAGATCTTTCCTGGTCTTACTCACCAGATAGGTCTTTTCAATACCCCATTTTTTCAGGCACCTTATGCCATAGTCCAGATACTGGGGGAGGTAGTCACGAGTCGATCGACCCCTCTTAAGGCTGCCGCCTCGCACCCAGGATTCTGCAAAAGGCAATATCCAGTCCCTGATACTATTTACCCACAGGGAGCTGTTCTCTGAGTCCAGGCAACCAAAATTTACTTTTAGAAACATGGAGTCAAAAAACACCCTTGGATTTAACATATCCAGCCCACCCTGTCTCCTCTGTAGGTAGGTTATCCCTCTTTTTACTGGGTTCAACCTGTTCCCCCACAAAAGTTGGAAGAACAGGCTAAAGAGCCTAGTGGAGAAAGATTCTGGCAAAGGAAAGACAACAGAGACGTACAAGAAGACAGGGACCAGGTAAGTCTTCAACATTTTAACCCTTTCTCTATAGGTCAGCCTCCAGTTCTTCCATCGCTGAACCTTTGCATTTCCGGATTCCAACTTTTCTTCCCAATTTAGTCTGCAATTATCATCCCTCCCGAATTTCACCCCAAGGATCTTAATATAGGAGGAGGCCTGGGCAAACTGCGGCAGATCAAATGTAGGACCAGTATGACCCGTCCAGAGAGCTTGACTCTTCTCAAGGTTGACAAGAGACCCGGAGGCCCCTGAGTAACTTCTGATGGCCGCAGACAACATCTCCACCTCACGAGGCTCAGATATCACCACAGTCACATCATCCGCGTAGGCAACAACTCTCAGGGGCAAGCAGTGGGGGACCGGCGCCCCCTGAAAATCACACTCCTGCAGTGACCTAAGAAACGGGTCTATGGCAAACACATACAGTAATGGACTCAGTGGGCAACCTTGTCTCACCCCTGCCTCAACCCTGAAAGCATCACCCTGCCAACCATTAATCAGAGGAAAGCTCTCCGCCTCACGGTACAAAGTTCTCAGCCAATCCACAAATTGTCCCGGAATACCGTACTTTGTCAAAGTCGCCCATAGATACTCATGGTCTACTCTGTCAAAGGCCTTAGCCTGGTCCAGACTCACAACATATCTCCCACACCTCAGAGCTTTACATCTCTCAAACATCTCCCTTATCGAGATAACTGCTCCAGAGATGTTCCGCCCTTTAACTGTGCCAAACTGAGAGCCTGCCAACAGTGCCGGGGACAAACAAACTAATCTAGAGAACAGAATTTTTGCAAGAATCTTCCTATCGACATTCAAGAGGGCAATCGGCCTCCAGTTCTTGATGTCACTAGGCTCTTTACCTTTAGACAGCAGGATCAGGGAGGACACTCTCATGGATGGAGGCATCAGGTGGTTTTCTAGACTAGTTTTGTATACATCCACGAGAATTGGTGCCAAGAGGTCTCGGAATTTCTTATAGAACTCAGCTGTAATCCCATCTGGACCTGGTGCCTTCTTCAGATGTAACTTATCTATGGCCTCTTTCACCTCCTCCACTGTTAACTCTGCTGTCAAAGGAGAAAAGTCCAAATCATTAGTATCAGGACCTGGAGTTGCCTCCAAGAATTGAGCCACCTTCTCTCTATCCAAAACCTTCTTCTGAAACAAGTCAGCATAGTAAGTTCTCACCACCCCCAGGATACCCTCCCGAGACTCCTGTAAAACACCCTGGGAGTCAGTGAGACCTGTGACCGATTTATTTGCCACCCGCTCCCTGCAATTCTCAAAAGGATCCGGAGCCCCTAAGGACCCATAATCCCGTTCAAGAACCAGGGATGTATACCTGCGGTACTGATACTGACTGATCTCAGATTTCAGCCGGTCAATCTTCTGTTGGTTATCCCCGCCCGCCGAATAGAGTGACTCTAATTCTTTCCGCAGCCTGAGATACTGGCTATACTTACTCTTCCCCTTCTTAACTGACAGTCTCCTTAAGAGGGATCTGATCTCCTCCTTGACATCCTCCCACCAGTCTGCCATGTTATCATAAAACACCACTCTCTCAAGCTGGTTCTGAAATAGAGAGTGGACACAACTCCGGACACAGTCATCGCCCAAGAGGCTGGAATTGAGCTTCCATAGGCCTCTCCCAATATCAGGGCGTTTTGTGGAGCCCAAGCAAAAATACAAAGCCAGATGGTCAGAATAAGGGACTGTCTTTTCACTTTTCTCACTAACATGCTCAGCGGGACTGACCAGAGCTAAGTCTATCCGACTGCATCTACCAGCGCAGGAGTAAGTGAATTTTGGTTTCCTACCACCCTCAGTAAACACATCAGACAGACCAGCCTGTGAAATAATTCTGCTTAAGACCTTGCAGTCCCTGGTGAGAGGCCTACCAGTAGGTCTGTCACTGGATGACATGGTGGCATTGAAGTCCCCTGCCATGACTACCGGAACAGATGTAAACAAGTACTGCTTGACTTCATCAAACAGACGTGCCCTTTCCATCACCGACTGCGGTGGACCATAGATATTAATGAGTCGGAGCCTTCTGCCTCGGATGGTAACTTCTAAAACCAGGCACCTCCCCATCAGAACCTCAGTGAATCTGTGTATGGTGACATCAGGGGTGTTAACCAGTATAGAAACCCCGGCATAAGGTTCCACAGCCAGAGACCAGAAGGACGGGCCAGATTTCCATTCTCTCTCTGCTTCTCGTATTAGTCCTAAAGTATTTAAACGGGTTTCTTGTAAGAAATAGACATCGGCATCAAGATATCTCAGATGTTCATACACTGCGTGTCTTGTCCTCCTTGCTCGGATGCTATTCACATTACTAGAGATAACTTTAAGATAGAAACCTGCCATCAGAACAACTAGGAATATGAGAAACAGAGAGATGGGCCCCATTGTCATAGATCAGAGTCAGAGGTGTCCTGGTGACCAGCTGTTTCCATGTCTGATTCGGACTGCCCCTCATCTCGGTGGGGTCTCCTCTTATTGGGAGGATCGCCCTCTGGCTCCTCCTCATACTCCGCCATCATTCGTGAGAGTTCTCTGTCTAGTTCTGCTTCTCCGTCTGACTCTGATAGGACACTAAATCTATTCCCCGTTGCAGTGACCTCGCCTGCACTACTTACTCTCATCTTTGTAGGCTTTTCTACTGTGGTCCACTCACCCTCAGGCTTACGGCTGGCTTTATCCTTCTTCCTCCTTTTATTATTGTTGGATGATCGGGCAGGAGAAGAGACGACCACTGAGGGTTGTACAACCTGCTCGACAACCTCCATGGTCGTCTCAATGGGACCTGACTCGGCCTGGTCTTGGGTGGTATCACCTGTATGTGGTTGAGGCTCCGCCTCCGTGACTACTGACCCTGACAATAGCGCCTCCTCCTCCTCCTGTATGTCATCAGCCGCTGCCAGCAAGTCCTCATCAGGGCTATCCTTACAGATGTTATGCCAGGCATCAGGACAATCTCTGTGGGGGTGACCGATCCTACCGCACAGGTTACACCTAATGCTTTGGCATGTGGCACTCACGTGGCCCATTTCATTACAGAGGCTACACTTTACCATGGAGCATACACTGGCCACATGGCCGGCCTTCCCACACTTGAAGCACCGGCGAGGCTGACCCGCATAGAAGCAGATCCCTTTTTCTCGGCCTATAAAGAACGAATTGGGCAGATGTTGGGTTATGTTGTTCTGCTGACGTAACTTCACCAGGACCCTCCACCCACCGGTCCAGACCCCGTCTTCATCCCTGTTCTTACTAAGATCGGACATGAGGTCACAATGCCTCCTGAGCCAGATGACTATGTCCTGAGGGGGAACGGCTTCATTCCAAAATACAATTGTGACAGAGGCTGTATCTGGCCTAGAGATGGGGATGAAACTGAACTTATCCCAACCTTCCGTATCTCTCAACCTGGTGAGATTGGCCCAGAACCGGTCCAGATCAGACATCAGCTTAAAACTAACATCGTACCCCTGGCGGTCAGGAAGGTTTATGACGGCCAGGATATCAGTCGGCACAAAGCCCATCTGGGTACATAGGAGCTCTCGGACCACAAACCTCCTATCCGGCAGATCCTCCTTGGCACCTCCGTGCCTAAACCTGACTACATTCCTCCTCCTGAAAGCCTGGCCTGTATAATTGGAGTTTGATGCAAAAGATGGAGCACCGCGGCTCCAGGCATTCCCTGAGGAGGTACGGCCGGATCCGCCATCTTGGCGTGTTTGTGGGCGCTGTGTGGGCTGCTGAGCACCTGTACCATGCGGTTCTGCTACTGCGCGAGTATCTAGAGGGGGAAAGTCCTGCACACTGGACTGTCCTGTGTCCGCCCCACCATCAACCTCTATGTCTGCAATATCACCAGACTCCAGAGACTGGACTGCAGAGGGGTCTGACGCCATAGATCGTGAAGGAACCCCCCCAGAAACACCTTCCCCTGCTGGGCCGTTATCACATACAGGAATATCCATAATATCAGGCACATTAGTCAGACAATCAGCGGCAGCAGAGTCCTGCACAGCAGAGTCCATATTAGTATTATAGTCAGCGGCAGCAGAGTCCTGCATAGCAGAGTCCATATTACCACTACAGTCAGCGGCAGCAGAGTCCTGCACAACAGAGTCCATATTACCACTACAGTCAGCGGCAGCAGAGTCCTGCACAACAGAGTCCACAACCTGTAACCCCAAATATGTTACTCCCCCAGTACCTTCAGGTAAGAGTCCATAGTCCTGCTGCAATGACTTGTCTCCTGGGACTTGTGGTGTCTGCACAGCTGCTACTTCATTACCATTAGGCAGGGGTCCATGACCTGGTTGCAAAGTGCTGGTTGCTGGGACTTGTGGTGCCTTGCTGAGAACTGCTGCAGGTTTTTGCTGTTGCTGAACACTGGTCGCTTTCCCGTACAAATTCCCTTCCTTAAAAGGGAAACTTGCTGGCTGCAGAACTGGTTTTACATGGGACTGCTGGCTGCCACCTTGCAAGGGTTCAGACCCAGCTTTAGCACAAGGTGATGGTGACTTCTGGTATTCCTGGAACCGCTGCTGGTTTCTGTATGATTCTCCCACCGGTCCCATTTGCTCCAGTACAGTCTCGGTCTCCCGTACGTTCTCGGCGAGCTCTTTCGCCAGTGCGCTCAGCTTCCTGTCCAGTAACACCAGTTTCTCAGGGCATGCAGACTTTTTTAGATTATACGCACATTCAATCTGTCTCTGCAGATATATTTTACTGGCCTTCAATGTCTCCAGTCGCTTGACCAGTGCTGGTATCTCATCTGCCAGGCGCAGTTCTGGTGCTCGCTCAGTAGCTGTGACAGTTTGTGCATTGTTGGAAAGCTTTGCAGGTTGGTTACCCCCAGTATGGCTTCTGGTTGGTGTAGCCTGTGATTTCTGACATGCTACGGCTGTTGTCACTGCCATGGGCCCACAATGTCCAGACTGGGGACTATGTCCCAGTTTATTTCCAGTGACTGTACTGCTGGTACCTTGAAGCTTCCCCGCTGGTCTCCCTTTGATCTCCTCCACTGCCTTCACTACATTTTTGTAGTTACCGCTTCCAGATCTTGTCCGCTCAGACCGTACCAATACAGACTGCTGCATGTTCTCCTGCATGGTCTGCTTCTCCAGGGATGTTCTCCTCTGTCTGCAGGAGGGTGGGGTGGACTGGACACCTGCAACCTGCAATGGAGTCTGCACAGGCTGCAAAGTTTGCTCCTTACATTCAACCATTTTGCTTGGTTGTTGCACCGTACTACTGCTTGCTTCCGTTACTTCTTCCTTTACAACTTTCTTCCCATCTTGGCTTGCTGCACTAGGACTGCTGACACACTGGACACGATTCCCATTACTGGGGACTTTAGGATTTCCATCCATTTTTTTAGTTGTCTGGGAATTGCTTCCCAGAGAAGGCCTTGGAGCCTGGGCCTTGGCAGGGGAACTTCCCCACCCAGGGTGGCCCCGCCCTGGGCTATCTCCAGACATCAGGAGCCTCAGGAGAGCTACAAAAACACGTCCTCACAGCTAGGAGGTAGTATTATAGTAGTTATATTCTTGTACATAGGAGGTAGTATTATAGTAGTTATATTCTTGTACATAGGAGCAGTATTATAGTAGTTATATTCTTGTATATAGGAGTAGTATTATAGTAGTTATATTCTTGTATATAGGAGGTAGTATTATAGTAGTTATATTCTTGTATATAGGAGCAGTATTATAGTAGTTATATTCTTGTACATAGGAGCAGTATTATAGTAGTTATATTCTTGTATATAGGAGTAGTATTATAGTAGTTATATTCTTGTATATAGGAGGTAGTATTATAGTAGTTATATTCTTGTATATAGGAGCAGTATTATAGTAGTTATATTCTTGTACATAGGAGTAGTATTATAGTAGTTATATTCTTGTATATAGGAGTAGTATTATAGTAGTTATATTCTTGTATATAGGAGGTAGTATTATAGTAGTTATATTCTTGTATATAGGAGCAGTATTATAGTAGTTATATTCTTGTACATAGGAGTAGTATTATAGTAGTTATATTCTTGTACATAGGAGTAGTATTATAGTAGTTATATTCTTGTACATAGGAGTAGTATTATAGTAGTTATATTCCTGTACATAGAAGTAGTATTATAGTAGTTATATTCTTGTACATAGGAGTAGTATTATAGTAGTTATATTCTTGTACATAGGAGCAGTATTATAGTAGTTATATTCTTGTACATAGGAGCAGTATTATAGTAGTTATATTCTTGTATATAGGAGTAGTATTATAGTAGTTATATTCTTGTATATAGGAGGTAGTATTATAGTAGTTATATTCTTGTATATAGGAGCAGTATTATAGTAGTTATATTCTTGTACATAGGAGCAGTATTATAGTAGTTATATTCTTGTACATAGGAGTAGTATTATAGTAGTTATATTCTTGTACATAGGAGTAGTATTATAGTAGTTATATTCTTGTACATAGGAGTAGTATTATAGTAGTTATATTCTTGTACATAGGAGCAGTATTATAGTAGTTATATTCTTGTACATAGGAGTAGTATTATAGTAGTTATATCCTTGTACATAGGAGGTAGTATTATAGTAGTTATATTCTTGTACATAGGAGTAGTATTATAGTAGTTATATTCTTGTACATAGGAGTAGTATTATAGTAGTTATATTCTTGTACATAGGAGGTAGTATTATAGTAGTTATATTCTTGTACATAGGAGGTAGTATTATAGTAGTTATATTCTTGTACATAGGAGCAGTATTATAGTAGTTATATTCTTGTACATAGGAGCAGTATTATAGTAGTTATATTCTTGTACATAGGAGTAGTATTATAGTAGTTATATTCTTGTACATAGGAGCAGTATTATAGTAGTTATATTCTTGTACATAGGAGCAGTATTATAGTAGTTATATTCTTGTACATAGGAGCAGTATTATAGTAGTTATATTCTTGTACATAGGAGTAGTATTATAGTAGTTATATTCTTGTACATAGGAGTAGTATTATAGTAGTTATATTCTTGTACATAGGAGTAGTATTATAGTAGTTATATTCCTGTACATAGAAGTAGTATTATAGTAGTTATATTCTTGTACATAGGAGCAGTATTATAGTAGTTATATTCTTGTACATAGGAGCAGTATTATAGTAGTTATATTCTTGTATATAGGAGTAGTATTATAGTAGTTATATTCTTGTATATAGGAGGTAGTATTATAGTAGTTATATTCTTGTATATAGGAGCAGTATTATAGTAGTTATATTCTTGTACATAGGAGCAGTATTATAGTAGTTATATTCTTGTATATAGGAGTAGTATTATAGTAGTTATATTCTTGTATATAGGAGGTAGTATTATAGTAGTTATATTCTTGTATATAGGAGCAGTATTATAGTAGTTATATTCTTGTACATAGGAGTAGTATTATAGTAGTTATATTCTTGTATATAGGAGGTAGTATTATAGTAGTTATATTCTTGTATATAGGAGCAGTATTATAGTAGTTATATTCTTGTACATAGGAGTAGTATTATAGTAGTTATATTCTTGTATATAGGAGTAGTATTATAGTAGTTATATTCTTGTATATAGGAGGTAGTATTATAGTAGTTATATTCTTGTATATAGGAGCAGTATTATAGTAGTTATATTCTTGTACATAGGAGTAGTATTATAGTAGTTATATTCTTGTATATAGGAGTAGTATTATAGTAGTTATATTCTTGTATATAGGAGGTAGTATTATAGTAGTTATATTCTTGTATATAGGAGCAGTATTATAGTAGTTATATTCTTGTACATAGGAGCAGTATTATAGTAGTTATATTCTTGTACATAGGAGGTAGTATTATAGTAGTTATATTCTTGTACATAGGAGTAGTATTATAGTAGTTATATTCTGGTACATAGGAGTAGTATTATAGTAGTTATATTCTGGTACATAGGAGTAGTATTATAGTAGTTATATTCTTGTATATAGGAGTAGTATTATAGTAGTTATATTCTTGTATATAGGAGCAGTATTATAGTAGTTATATTCTTGTACATAGGAGCAGTATTATAGTAGTTATATTCTTGTATATAGGAGTAGTATTATAGTAGTTATATTCTTGTATATAGGAGGTAGTATTATAGTAGTTATATTCTTGTATATAGGAGCAGTATTATAGTAGTTATATTCTTGTACATAGGAGTAGTATTATAGTAGTTATATTCTTGTACATAGGAGCAGTATTATAGTAGGTATATTCTTGTATATAGGAGTAGTATTATAGTAGTTATATTCTTGTACATAGGAGGTAGTATTATAGTAGTTATATTCTTGTACATAGGAGTAGTATTATAGTAGTTATATTCTTGTACATAGGAGGTAGTATTATAGTAGTTATATTCTTGTACATAGGAGTAGTATTATAGTAGTTATATTCTTGTACATAGGAGTAGTATTATAGTAGTTATATTCTTGTACATAGGAGCAGTATTATAGTAGTTATATTCTTGTACATAGTAGTATTATAGTAGTTATATCCTTGTACATAGGAGGTAGTATTATAGTAGTTATATTCTTGTACATAGGAGTAGTATTATAGTAGTTATATTCTTGTACATAGGAGTAGTATTATAGTAGTTATATTCTTGTACATAGGAGTAGTATTATAGTAGTTATATTCTTGTACATAGGAGTAGTATTATAGTAGTTATATTCTTGTACATAGGAGGTAGTATTATAGTAGTTATATTCTTGTACATAGGAGGTAGTATTATAGTAGTTATATTCTTGTACATAGGAGTAGTATTATAGTAGTTATATTCTTGTACATAGGAGCAGTATTATAGTAGTTATATTCTTGTACATAGGAGGTAGTATTATAGTAGTTATATTCTTGTACATAGGAGTAGTATTATAGTAGTTATATTCTTGTACATAGGAGTAGTATTATAGTAGTTATATTCTTGTACATAGGAGTAGTATTATAGTAGTTATATTCTTGTACATAGGAGGTAGTATTATAGTAGTTATATTCTTGTACATAGGAGTAGTATTATAGTAGTTATATTCTTGTACATAGGAGTAGTATTATAGTAGTTATATTCTTGTACATAGGAGCAGTATTATAGTAGTTATATTCTTGTACATAGGAGGTAGTATTATAGTAGTTATATTCTTGTACATAGGAGTAGTATTATAGTAGTTATATTCTTGTACATAGGAGGTAGTATTATAGTAGTTATATTCTTGTACATAGGAGTAGTATTATAGTAGTTATATTCTTGTACATAGGAGTAGTATTATAGTAGTTATATTCTTGTACATAGGAGCAGTATTATAGTAGTTATATTCTTGTACATAGGAGGTAGTATTATAGTAGTTATATTCTTGTACATAGGAGTAGTATTATAGTAGTTATATTCTTGTACATAGGAGGTAGTATTATAGTAGTTATATTCTTGTACATAGGAGTAGTATTATAGTAGTTATATTCTTGTACATAGGAGTAGTATTATAGTAGTTATATTCTTGTACATAGGAGCAGTATTATAGTAGTTATATTCTTGTACATAGGAGTAGTATTATAGTAGTTATATTCTTGTATATGGGAGTAGTATTATAGTAGTTATATTCTTGTACATAGGAGGTAGTATTATAGTAGTTATATTCTTGTACATAGGAGCAGTATTATAGTAGTTATATTCTTGTACATAGGAGCAGTATTATAGTAGTTATATTCTTGTACATAGGAGTAGTATTATAGTAGTTATATTCTTGTACATAGTAGTATTATAGTAGTTATATCCTTGTACATAGGAGGTAGTATTATAGTAGTTATATTCTTGTACATAGGAGTAGTATTATAGTAGTTATATTCTTGTACATAGGAGCAGTATTATAGTAGTTATATTCTTGTACATAGGAGTAGTATTATAGTAGTTATATTCTTGTACATAGGAGTAGTATTATAGTAGTTATATTCTTGTACATAGGAGTAGTATTATAGTAGTTATATTCTTGTACATAGGAGTAGTATTATAGTAGTTATATTCTTGTACATAGGAGTAATATTATAGTAGTTATATTCTTGTACATAGGAGGTAGTATTATAGTAGTTATATTCTTGTACATAGGAGTAGTATTATAGTAGTTATATTCTTGTACATAGGAGCAGTATTATAGTAGTTATATTCTTGTACATAGGAGTAGTATTATAGTAGTTATATTCTTGTACATAGGAGCAGTATTATAGTAGTTATATTCTTGTACATAGGAGGTAGTATTATAGTAGTTATATTCTTGTACATAGGAGGTAGTATTATAGTAGTTATATTCTTGTACATAGGAGGTAGTATTATAGTAGTTATATTCTTGTACATAGGAGTAGTATTATAGTAGTTATATTCTTGTACATAGGAGTAGTATTATAGTAGTTATATTCTTGTACATAGGAGTAGTATTATAGTAGTTATATTCTTGTACATAGGAGTAGTATTATAGTAGTTATATTCTTGTACATAGGAGCAGTATTATAGTAGTTATATTCTTGTACATAGGAGTAGTATTATAGTAGTTATATTCTTGTACATAGGAGTAGTATTATAGTAGTTATATTCTTGTACATAGGAGGTAGTATTATAGTAGTTATATTCTTGTACATAGGAGTAGTATTATAGTAGTTATATTCTTGTACATAGGAGTAGTATTATAGTAGTTATATTCTTGTACATAGGAGCAGTATTATAGTAGTTATATTCTTGTACATAGGAGTAGTATTATAGTAGTTATATTCTTGTATATGGGAGTAGTATTATAGTAGTTATATTCTTGTACATAGGAGGTAGTATTATAGTAGTTATATTCTTGTACATAGGAGCAGTATTATAGTAGTTATATTCTTGTACATAGGAGCAGTATTATAGTAGTTATATTCTTGTACATAGGAGTAGTATTATAGTAGTTATATTCTTGTACATAGGAGCAGTATTATAGTAGTTATATTCTTGTACATAGGAGCAGTATTATAGTAGTTATATTCTTGTACATAGGAGCAGTATTATAGTAGTTATATTCTTGTACATAGGAGTAGTATTATAGTAGTTATATTCTTGTACATAGGAGTAGTATTATAGTAGTTATATTCTTGTACATAGGAGTAGTATTATAGTAGTTATATTCCTGTACATAGAAGTAGTATTATAGTAGTTATATTCTTGTACATAGGAGCAGTATTATAGTAGTTATATTCTTGTACATAGGAGCAGTATTATAGTAGTTATATTCTTGTACATAGGAGTAGTATTATAGTAGTTATATTCTTGTACATAGGAGTAGTATTATAGTAGTTATATTCTTGTACATAGGAGTAGTATTATAGTAGTTATATTCTTGTACATAGGAGGTAGTATTATAGTAGTTATATTCTTGTACATAGGAGTAGTATTATAGTAGTTGTATTCTTGTACATAGGAGGTAGTATTATAGTAGTTGTATCATTTCACTGTATTGGTTTGGGAGTTCACATATTTATTTTGTTCTTGACTTTATCATCAGACATTTTTGGTTTTTCTATGATTTCAGGGGTTATATTCCATTACGTCCGTGGTTGTTTTGATCACTTTTACAGGTCGGTGACATCATAGGTGAAGTTGTGATATTGCAGGTTATTGAACCACATGACAACATAGTGAGAACTTTATGATTTATACAGGTTTATTTCTTGGCTTATGTCAGACTTCTGCTTTTCTTTATACGTTGCTGCCATTTCATTTTTCAGTGGTGACCTTTGGTCATCGGCAGAACTCGGAAATATTAGTGGCGACTATTAACCCTTTGAGGACATGAATCTTAGTGTTCCAGCTTTATTATCATTACATTCTTAGGTTCTCTCCTGTGTGGAGTCTTTTAGTAATCTTTATATTTTTTTTGGCCTCCTGGGTTTAGGGGCAATAAACTCCAGTATATATTACCTTTGCTGTAAGGTTTGACAGACCCAGGACGGCTCAGAACTTGACGCCTGTGCAATACCTAATGTAGACACGTAGAAAGCGATCCCTACAGAAGGTAACGTCTTGGTCAGGGACATGACTAAGGACTCGAAGGTCAATAGACAGAACTATAGTGTCCTATGGAGAGTACTGGTCAGTGATGAAGTCTATAGATATTGGGGTGAATTCATCATGGTGTACATAATGTGGTGCAAAACCATCAAACGTGCAGCTCAATTCCCATACTGTGCTTTGCTGACTACACTGTGCACATGTGGGTGGAACGGGGTAGTGGGGGTTGGGATGTCACCGCCCGTAATGTTCATTGTAAATCATGTCTGATGTCTCTTATACTGGAAATAATTTGACATTTTGGCACTGGAACGTCCAACTCATTTACGAAGAGGTCGGAGCCACCACCTGTATCACTTGTCCCCTGCACCATATGGGTCCATGGCAGTCTTAATCACGTCGCCCTCTTGTGCTCCGGGGCATGGAAGGAACTGATAGAAAATGGAGAATCTGAGCAGAAAACAGACAGGACCCAATGAATGACCTTAAGTCTGATAGTAAGGAGGTGACAGAAGAATTTTCCAAACTACAGATGTTGCTCTTGTGCATCTTCTATTGACGTGGTGCAGCCGCCTGCAGTATAACAGCTGCACCAAGTGCACCATAGACAGAAGCCAGCGCCTGCGCCCTGGAGTTCATTGCTCTCGCTCATCTCCTCCAGGACTGGCAAGAAATAAAGTTACAGATGGAATTATAATTATTCCATCCTTATTAGGTTTATTAGTAAAATTTACAAAGTCCCCGCGGTCTGCAGAAAGCAGGCGAATGTGAGCAAATAGCCAAACACAACAACACGCGGCACCTGCAAATGTGAAAAGGAGTGCCACGAATAATGGCCACGACAGGCTCAGAAGTATTAACCCCTTCATGACAAGCACATAGACAGAAGGCTTTACGGCTACGACCTGATGGAACATTTGTATGATGTATAGTCAGAAACCAACACGTGGTGGAGACCGGAAGGTCCTTAGCTGCGTCCTCAGACATTGCCACAGGGTTCCTATGGGGTCAGAGGACTATATGGCGGTCTTTTTACCCTTTAATGTGACGCTTTAATATCTTCGCTCTGTGTCTATTTCCTTAATGTTTTTCTCTGGCAGAATTTCTATCTTCAAGGCTTTTCCTTGTCACATTCGCCGCCGCTTCTCCTGCCGTTCTCTTCCCCCTGTACATGGACACTATGTTTCGGAGGATGTTCTCGCTTCCACCATGTATGCCGACCGGTTGTCTGGCTGATTTATTAGGGCTCATTACTTAATCATAGATAAATTAACACCACCAGATTCCGTGTCCTGAGCCGCAGCCAGCGGACGTTGGGAGGGTTTTCCAGCCAAAAACATCTTGTTCTAGATTGAGCTCTTGCATTGACCTTGGATTTTCACTGGATTTAGTTTGTCACAAACAAGACTTGGCAGAAAAGCATCTGGCGTTAGAATGTGGATGAGATTCCTCGTTAGAAGTGGATGATAAGTGGTCACGTGAAGATCCGCACGCAGGGACGGTCAATGCAACACAATGTATACATATGGGACCTTGTACACAGTGTGCAAGACATATGGGTAGCAGATTCCTAATCTATACAAACCTGTGTATAGACTGTACCGTATGTGATGCTATCAATGTATTCGATTTCCTTATAGTGATGTGTTGGGTCCTCCTGGTATATCCCCTGCACATTATTTGGGGTATTTGTGCTCCTCCAGGTTCTCTTTGTAGACCCCGCACCCTTTGTTACCTGACGACTCTCCAGTTCTCCATCTTTCCTAATTCTGAAGCTTCTAGAACAATTCTCTCTGTAATTTGTGTTGATCTCTGTTCCCCGCACCGGATCCGAGTTCTTCGCCAGACAAGAGCGTTGATTAGAAGCCGAGGTTTCTTTGTATATGTGAGTATGCGGAGCTGGGAGATGTCAGACGCCCTCGGAAGGAGACGCGTGATAGGCTCGTAATGAGTCCGGGATCTTGTAATTTCATTACTTCTGTTGTTATTGGAAACAAACTCAACTTCTCTGTAAGGCCAGCGCAAAGATTTCTTATGCCTGAGATTATTATTTTCTCTGTGAGATATTGAAAGGATAATATAACCGTCATGGCGTCTTGTGGAGTCATTGGATAAAGCCTTGGATGCTGATGCTTCTCTGGCCCTCCGGACTAGCCCCGCTGTACAAGTTATAGTGTGAACCGCTCCGATATCACACAGCCAGAGACAATGCAATGGTGAGCTGCAATATATCAGTGTATGAAAGGTCCTGGAAGGGCCCTAGAGAAGCTTCTCATTTTACAGGATCTTCATTAACAATAGCTGAATGCACTATGTCCCAGGTAATAAGTATTTGGTTTTGTCCCATCCGAGATGTTACAAATCTCTATAGTCAATTTAAAGATGTGTCCAGGATTTAGGGTCTTAAGTATCTGATCAGTGAGGGGCTCACAGTCGGCTCCCACACGGATCAGCTGTGCAGGTTACCTCCAATGCCCATACTATACACTGCACTGAGCCAGAAGCAGACAGTGCCATACCCGGTATAGTGGCAGGTGCTGGTACTGCAGCTTTGCTCCTATAGAAGTCCAAGACCTAAATTTCAAAACCAGTGTCACAATACACTTTTGCTTTTACTTCTGCTTTTGGAATTGGGATTTGCATAGTACAGGAGACTCAGGCGTCCTTTTACAGTTGATCAGTGCGAGGTCCAATTGTCTAAAATCCTGGCCGATCCCTTTAAGCTGCAAAATCACTATATGAAAGGTCCTGGAGGGGATAATAGAGAAGCTTCTCACCTTAAGAATCTGCAGAAATGGATGACATAGAAGTCACAGCCCTATCCAAACATGTTATCAGAACAAATTGAAGGTCTGTGGCCCTGGGCAATCTGTCATTATCTTGTGTTATATATATAGACATTACAATGTGCAGTACAACACATTATTGTATCCCATAATACAGCGCAATGGGGTGTTCCAAAGGTCAATAGTCAACCTAAGGCCACTCCACCCCCACCGGGTCAAAGTAAAGGAATTACTATTATTATATTTCAGACCTTGGGATTTTTGTGCCGCTGTGAACTGGTGAGAGGAAACACCGCGTGTAAACAGTCGTCTCCGGTACGGGTGTGTGTGATGGGGGGGGGGGGAGGTCATATAAACAGATACATTGTATCCAGGAGGACTGACAGATACAAAATACAAATCCCAGCATGAGGACAATAATCAAAACAGCATTATACCAGGGCTAAATTCCCCTCTCTCTCCCTAGTGAATGGGCAGCACTTTTTGATGTTTTGTATGTGCCTCCTGACCTCAGGTCATACGTGTGTAATATTCTATGATATTCGTCAATCCCAAACGATTTTATGACTCTCTCGGTTGCAAAAGCAACAGAAAAAAAACCAATCATCTTGGAATTGCGGAAGGCGAGGACACGTATGTTGTCTTGCCTTGACATGTAGCGGCGCCTGCAGAGTTTATTATTTCCAGGATATTTTTTTTCGCAGCTGAAATAAAGTTCAACCAATTCCATTAAACCTCTTCACACGAGGTCGGAGTTTCTAGACCTTTCTATGATGGCGCTTCCTGCCGAGCCGCACACAATGGCGAGCCGGTGACTGATGGCCCAATAAGGCACTAGGAAAATAACACACTGGAAAATATATATGGGATGAAGCGGCTATAAGGGTCAAGGCTCCGACGTGTGCGCCACGGGAGGACGTTATCTACAGCGCCCTCTTATAAGTGGGAAATGTCACTGAATAGAAAAATATACAGACAGAATCCCCCGAGCTCGAGATAATCCAAAGCAGTGGCTGTGACCATCCTGTCCCCACCATAAGACAAGACAGTGCAGTGTAACAAGGGAGTCATATGGACATCGCTCATCCCCAGCACACACATACATCATACAAGCTCCATGCAGATGTTGCCCTTGGTTGGATTCAATCCCAGGTCTCCAGCAATGCAAGGCAATAGTGTTAGCCACCATGCTGGCCCATTTACTGAATAGGGACTGGCCGGGGTCATAGGGGACATGGACAGGGTTAGAGATGTGTCTTAACATATGTAAGCTACTCCAAGAGTCCGGCGACTGTTTAGCTCAGACCTTCACCCATCAGTGACCCTTTGCTGAGTACCCCTGCCATGTATCCTATTGGGGAGTTCTGACTGAATAAAGGGGGTGGTTTCTTCTTTCCTCCCCAACTTTTGATATAAGGAGTCTCTCGATCTGTTATCTAAACCCATTGCTGTAAATGAGCAGGGTGTTATGCCTCATTTCACCTACGAGGGCAGTGCAGGGAGACTGAACACTTACTGCCGGGATCCTGGACAGATTACTAGTGTCTCTGCAGGAGGGCATTGTCACTAAGCACATTCTAAGTATTACAACCCCTTTAATGGTTTAAGAATTTTCCAATGGATACAGTTTAGTAAGTTTTGTGCAATAATGAAACAATCTATGAGAATTCTCTGCAGTCGCAGCCAATAAAGTGAAATGAATGTTCTCATCTCTGCAGATAATCTCATTGTCATTGAGTATCTCACAACATAATATTGCAGCTTTTTTCTATTTATTGGCGCAGGTTCTGCAATCTTATTTCAGTTTTGCAGCACTTCTCTCTTGACAGCAGTTGTGATGCCGCCATACACTGCGCCGTCTGTATTAAACCTGAACTATCCTAATAAACAAGTCAGCTGTAGGAATAAAATCGCAGCTGAGATGACAATTAACGTCTTGGAAGATTAGAACACAGCAGCGAGCGGTGGAGGAGAGGAGGCCCGCACCGCGGCCAGGCCGTAATTACACATATTATTCTCTGCATTATTCTCTTCCATTTTCCCTCTCTTCGTTCCTTCCATCTTCACTCTCTTCGTTCCTTCCATCCTCCCTCTCTTCGTTCCTTCCATCCTCCCTCTCTTTGTTCCTTCCATTTTCCCTCTCTTCATTCCTTCCATCTTCCCTCTCTTCGTTCCTTCCATCCTCCCTCTCTACGTTCTTTCCATCTCCCTCTCTTCGTTCCTTCCATCCTCCCTCTCTTCGTTCCTTCCATCTTCCCTCTCTTCGTTCCTTCCATCTCCCTCTCTTCGTTCCTTCCATCCTCCCTCTCTTCGTTCCTTCCATCTTCCCTCTCTTCGTTCCTTCCATCTTCCCTCTCTTCGTTCTTTCCATCTCCCTCTCTTCGTTCCTTCCATTTTCCCTCTCTTCATTCCTTCCATCTCCCTCTCTTCGTTCCTTCCATCTTCCCTCTCTTCGTTCCTTCCATCTCCCTCTCTTCGTTCCTTCCATCCTCCCTCTCTTCGTTCCTTCCATCTTCCCTCTCTTCGTTCTTTCCATCTCCCTCTCTTCGTTCCTTCCATCCTCCCTCTCTTCGTTCCTTCCATCCTCCCTCTCTTCGTTCCTTCCATTTTCCCTCTCTTCATTCCTTCCATCTTCCCTCTCTTCATTCCTTCCATCCTCCCTCTCTACGTTCTTTCCATCTCCCTCTCTTCGTTCCTTCCATCCTCCCTCTCTACGTTCTTTCCATCTCCCTCTCTTCGTTCCTTCCATCCTCCATCTCTTCGTTCCTTCCATCCTCCCTCTCTTCGTTCCTTCCATCTTCCCTCTCTTCGTTCCTTCCATCTTCCCTCTCTTCGTTCCTTCCATCTCCCCTCTCTTCGTTCCTTCCATCTCCCCTCTCTTCGTTCCTTCCATCTCCCTTCTCTTCGTTCCTTCCATCTTCCCTCTCTTCGTTCCTTCCATCTCCCCTCTCTTCGTTCCTTCCATCCTCCCTCTCTTCGTTCCTTCCATTTTCCCTCTCTTCGTTCCTTCCATCCTCCCTCTCTTCGTTCCTTCCATTTTCTCTCTCTTCCTTCCTTCCATCTTCCCTCTCTTCCTTCCATCCCTCCTCTCTTATTTCCTTCCGTTACAATGTTTCTATGACATGTTTCTGCCCACTAGTGTTGGTGATAATCGATTTGCTCTTCTTCACTGCCCACCTTGTTGCTCCCCTTGGTTTTGGCTTCTCCATCCATTACACTGCAGATGAAGCTCTGGTTTGGTTTCTTCTTCTGGTGTGACAGATTTTCTTGGCTTTATATCAGCCGATTGTTTCATTGTAACTCATAATAAGACATTTACTCCAACATCAGAGGTGTCAATACTTCTCCTCCTCCCAGACAGACTGCTGGTGGAGTTATTTCCCCCCCCGACCATGGGGAAATATTTATCGTTTTCCGCTGTGTAATTCTATTCTGTGTTATTTATGGACCTCACGCCACAGACGGAGCCAGCGCCAAACCCTCCGCACATGTAATGTCAGCTTGTTCTCATTTTCTACATCAGTCTCTTTAATCTAAATGAACCTCAACAGATCAACAAGAAACATCACAAATCTCAATAGAAACCCGTCCGCGGTAATATGTAGAGAAATGTGGATGGCCATCATGTGGGATGGAGGAGGCCACAGAAAACATTCCAGATACCATCAACAAACGGATCGCAGAATCACAAACATCAAAGAAGATTCCACTGGAAGAAAAGGAAGAGCATAAGCGGCGGATACAGAGAAATAGAACACAGGCAAAAATCCCAATGTGACATGTACTCCCGTATACCCATAGATACTTATATAACTGTATATAGGAGTAGTATTATAGGAGTTATATTCTTGTACATAGGAGGTAGTATTATAGTAGTTATATTCTTGTACATAGGAGGTAGTATTATAGTAGTTATATTCTTGTACATAGGAGCGGTATTATAGTAGTTATATTCTTGTACATAGGAGTAGTATTATAGTAGTTATATTCTTGTACATAGGAGCGGTATTATAGTAGTTATATTCTTGTACATAGGAGTAGTATTATAGTAGTTATATTCTTGTACATAGGAGTAGTATTATAGTAGTTATATTCTTGTACATAGGAGCAGTATTATAGTAGTTATATTCTTGTACATAGGAGTAGTATTATAGTAGTTATATTCTTGTACATAGGAGTAGTATTATAGTAGTTATATTCTTGTACATAGGGGGCAGTATTATAGTAGTTATATTCTTGTACATAGGAGTAGTATTATAGTAGTTATATTCTTGTACATAGTAGTATTATAGTAGTTATATTCTTGTACATAGGAGCGGTATTATAGTAGTTATATTCTTGTACATAGGAGCGGTATTATAGTAGTTATATTCTTGTACATAGGAGGTAGTATTATAGTAGTTATATTCTTGTACATAGGAGCGGTATTATAGTAGTTATATTCTTGTACATAGGAGTAGTATTATAGTAGTTATATTCTTGTACATAGGAGTAGTATTATAGTAGTTATATCCTTGTACATAGGAGTAGTATTATAGTAGTTATATTCTTGTACATAGGTGTAGTATTATAGTAGTTATATTCTTGTACATAGGAGTAGTATTATAGTAGTTATATTCTTGTACATAGTAGTATTATAGTAGTTATATTCTTGTACATAGGAGTAGTATTATAGTAGTTATATTCTTGTACATAGGAGGTAGTATTATAGTAGTTATATTCTTGTACATAGGAGTAGTATTATAGTAGTTATATTCTTGTACATAGGAGTAGTATTATAGTAGTTATATTCTTGTACATAGGAGTAGTATTATAGTAGTTATATTCTTGTACATAGTAGTATTATAGTAGTTATATTCTTGTACATAGGAGTAGTATTATAGTAGTTATATTCTTGTACCTAGGAGGTAGTATTATAGTAGTTATATTCTTGTACATAGGAGGTAGTATTATAGTAGTTATATTCTTGTACATAGGAGTAGTATTATAGTAGTTATATTCTTGTACATAGGAGTAGTATTATAGTAGTTATATTCTTGTACATAGGAGTAGTATTATAGTAGTTATATTCTTGTACATAGTAGTATTATAGTAGTTATATTCTTGTACATAGGAGCAGTATTATAGTAGTTATATTCTTGTATATAGGAGCAGTATTATAGTAGTTATATTCTTGTACATAGGAGTAGTATTATAGTAGTTATATTCTTGTACATAGGAGGTAGTATTATAGTAGTTATATTCTTGTACATAGGAGTAGTATTATAGTAGTTATATTCTTGTACATAGGAGCAGTATTATAGTAGTTATATTCTTGTACATAGGAGTGGTATTATAGTAGTTATATTCTTGTACATAGGAGCAGTATTATAGTAGTTATATACTTGTATATAGGAGGTAGTATTATAGTAGTTATATTCTTGTACATAGGAGTAGTATTATAGTAGTTATATTCTTGTACATAGGAGGTAGTATTATAGTAGTTATATTCTTGTACATAGGAGTAGTATTATAGTAGTTATATTCTTGTATATAGGAGCAGTATTATAGTAGTTATATTCTTGTATATAGGAAGTAGTATTATAGTAGTTATATTCTTGTACATAGGAGTAGTATTATAGTAGTTATATTCTTGTATATAGGAGCAGTATTATAGTAGTTATATTCTTGTACATAGGAGTAGTATTATAGTAGTTATATTCTTGTACATAGGAGCAGTATTATAGTAGTTATATTCTTGTACATAGGAGCAGTATTATAGTAGTTATATTCTTGTACATAGGAGTAGTATTATAGTAGTTATATTCTTGTACATAGGAGTAGTATTATAGTAGTTATATTCTTGTACATAGGAGGTAGTATTATAGTAGTTATATTATTGTACATCGGAGCAGTATTATAGTAGTTATATTCTTGTACATAGGAGCAGTATTATAGTAGTTATATTCTTGTACATCGGAGCAGTATTATAGTAGTTATATTCTTGTACATAGGGGCAGTATTATAGTAGTTATATTCTTGTACATAGGAGTAGTATTATAGTAGTTATATTCTTGTACATAGTAGTATTATAGTAGTTATATTCTTGTACATAGGAGTAGTATTATAGTAGTTATATTCTTGTACATAGGAGCAGTATTATAGTAGTTATATTCTTGTACATAGGAGCAGTATTATAGTAAATATATTCTTGTACATAGGAGTAGTATTATAGTAGTTATATTCTTGTACATAGTAGTATTATAGTAGTTATATTCTTGTACATAGGAGCAGTATTATAGTAGTTATATTCTTGTACATAGGAGTAGTATTATAGTAGTTATATTCTTGTACATAGTAGTATTATAGTAGTTATATTCTTGTACATAGGAGTAGTATTATAGTAGTTATATTCTTGTACATAGGAGGTAGTATTATAGTAGTTATATTCTTGTACATAGGAGCAGTATTATAGTAGTTATATTCTTGTACATAGGAGCAGTATTATAGTAATTATATTCTTGTACATAGGAGTAGTATTATAGTAGTTATATTCTTGTACATAGTAGTATTATAGTAGTTATATTCTTGTACATAGGAGCAGTATTATAGTAGTTATATTCTTGTACATAGGAGCAGTATTATAGTAGTTATATTCTTGTACATAGGAGCAGTATTATAGTAGTTATATTCTTGTACATAGGAGTAGTATTATAGTAGTTATATTCTTGTACATAGGAGCAGTATTATAGTAGTTATATTCTTGTACATAGGAGCAGTATTATAGTAGTTATATTCTTGTACATAGGAGTAGTATTATAGTAGTTATATTCTTGTACATAGGAGCAGTATTATAGTAGTTATATTCTTGTACATAGGAGCAGTATTATAGTAGTTATATTCTTGTACATAGTAGTATTATAGTAGTTATATTCTTGTACATAGGAGGTAGTATTATAGTAGTTATATTCTTGTACATAGGAGTAGTATTATAGTAGTTATATTCTTGTACATAGGAGTAGTATTATAGTAGTTATATTCTTGTACATAAGAGCAGTATTATAGTAGTTATATTCTTGTACATAGGAGCAGTATTATAGTAGTTATATTCTTGTACATAGGAGCAGTATTATAGTAGTTATATTCTTGTACATAGTAGTATTATAGTAGTTATATTCTTGTACATAGTAGTATTATAGTAGTTATATTCTTGTACATAGGAGCAGTATTATAGTAGTTATATTCTTGTACATAGAGGGCAGTGTTATTATAGTTATTTTTTATAGTTTATATCTGTCAATCTCGCCACTATAATGTCTTTTCTGATAATCCTCTGATGTTATTACCCCACTATTACAGCTATATTAGCACTTCCATCACTTCTATGGTCCAACAATACCCGCTTTCTCTTGCCGTCCCTGAGGACACATTATTACAATCCTTATTCCATTGCGCCCCCTTTATGATTCCCTCCTGGCATTAGGTGCAGGTTGTAATCGATGACTTACAGTGTTTTGTTTGCCACCCAGAATACAGAATTGAATCCATCAAGCTCAGGCTCGGAGCCGCCATATTTCACTAGGTATAACACCCATCATCTTCTCTAGGCAGGGATTAAATTACAAGAATCCCTCTTCAGGCCGGGAGTGAAGAATGTAATGTATTAAATGAGGACAAAGAGGAAGAGCAACGCCATGAAAAATTCACCTCTAATTCATCAAGTACAAATGACCCGTGTCATGTCACAAAGTGTTCAGATCGGAGCGGTGCGGCGAACATTACACATCACAATGACTGGCGGCAAGAACAGCGGATGGGAACATTGGGGGCGATTATTGAGGTTTCATCGTGTTCTATGTGATGTCCTATGGGTTCATATGGCAGCTTTAGCCTCAAAACAGCACCACACCTGTCCTGAGGTTCTGAGCGGTACTGCAGGTCAGAGCTGTAATACCCAGATGTGATCACAATCCGCACCGCGGCCCCTTCTGTCTGCGCTGTATATTACAGAACGAGCTCGCAGTAGTTAAGCGGAAATATTTGATGTATTTTCTCCTCCTCGCTATAAATCCATCGGGCAGAGCAGAATGTGGATAAACTTTGTATAATGTGCAGATGAATCTGCCGAGGCCTCGGGGGCATAAGACACTTTATCAAAGCAAATAAGATCCAGCGCTCCCTGATCTGAGATATTCACAGAACGCGCCGACCGCTTCATGTATAAACAATTAGACCGCGGGGTCACCGGAATAAAAATCTCTTTAATTAGAATCATCATCGAGGAGGGGTAACGAGTGTTTTTAATTAATTTAGAATTTTATTTTATTTGTGCCCAAAGGTCGAGGAAATCTCTATAGAAGAATAACCGTCCTTTATAATAAGATACCTGACATGTACTGATACTGGAGCTCCAAAAACAGCCAAGTGAGCGCTGCTCTGGAGTATAATACAGGATAAGTAATGTAATGTATGTACACAGTGACTGCACCAGCAGAATAGTGAGCGCAGCTCTGGAGTATAATACAGGAGAAGTAATGTAATGTATCTACACAGTGACTGCACCAGCAGAATAGTGAGCGCAGCTCTGGAGTATATTACAGGATAAGTAATGTAATGTATGTACACAGTGACTGCACCAGCAGAATAGTGAGCGCAGCTCTGGAGTATAATACAGGATAAGTAATGTATGTACACAGTGGCTGTACCAGCAGAATAGTGAGCGCAGCTCTGCAGTATAATACAGGATAAGTAATGTAATGTATGTACACAGTGACTGTACCAGCAGAATAGTGAGCGCAGCTCTGGAGTATAATACAGGATAAGTAATGTAATGTATGTACACAGTGACTGCACCAGCAGAATAGTGAGCGCAGCTCTGGGGTATAATACAGGATAAGTAATGTAATGTATGTACACAGTGACTGCACAAGCAGAATAGTGAGCGCAGCTCTGGAGTATAATACAGGATAAGTAATGTAATGTATGTACACAGTGACTGCACCAGCAGAATAGTGAGCGCAGCTCTGGAGTATAATACAGGATAAGTAATGTAATGTATGTACACAGTGACTGCACCAGCAGAATAGTGAGCGCAGCTCTGGAGTATAATACAGGTTAAGCAATGTAATGTATGTACACAGTGACTGCACCAGCAGAATAGTGAGCGCAGCTCTGGAGTATAATACAGGATAAGTAATGTAATGTATGTACACAGTGACTGCACCAGCAGAATAGTGAGCGCAGCTCTGGAGTATAATACAGGATAAGTAATGTAATGTATGTACACAGTGACTGTAACAGCAGAATAGTGAGCGCAGCTCTGGAGTATAATACAGGATAAGTAATGTAATGTATGTACACAGTGACTGCACCAGCAGAATAGTGAGCGCAGCTCTGGAGTATAATACAGGATAAGTAATGTAATGTATGTACACAGTGACTGCACCAGCAGAATAGTGAGCGCAGCTCTGGAGTATAATACAGGATAAGTAATGTAATGTATGTACACAGTGACTGTAACAGCAGAATAGTGAGCGCAGCTCTGGAGTATAATACAGGATAAGTAATGTAATGTATGTACACAGTGACTGCACCAGCAGAATAGTGAGCGCAGCTCTGGAGTATAATACAGGATAAGTAATGTAATGTATGTACACAGTGACTGCACCAGCAGAATAGTGAGCGCAGCTCTGGGGTATAATACAGGATAAGTAATGTAATGTATGTACACAGTGACTGTACCAGCAGAATAGTGAGCGCAGCTCTGGGGTATTTTGGTTCATCATTGCCTTTCTTCTGTCTTGCATGAAGCAACTGGTGAACAATTAAAGAATAAATCCTACATATTACAGTCGTCTCTATTACTTTCGGGCTCTGCGCTCACATATATATACAGAAGGTCCTCTCTGGTGACTTTGGGCCCCTCTCTCTCTCTCACTATGAATGATGTTGTGCGACTATAAGGGGTAAATGCTCAGTCGGACACTTGCCCTGTATAAGATGATATTAATGTTACATTGTGTCTTAGGATGCTCCTGTTGTTATATATGGCGGTATATACAGTATAATATGTATATAATATGTGGCAGATCAGTAGCAGTAACTCAGGGCCCTTTTCACCCAGTAATGGAGGGTGTCACATAAAGGTTGGCACCCTCCACTCCCCGGTATCAGATATTACACATGACGCCGCTTCTCTGATATTTGCATATACGGAGCGGCGGTGGCGGTGTTGGTGACTTTCTGCCCCTGTTTATTACTTTCCCTGAATCTTCCAGGAAGCGGCTGCTTCATCTCAAGAGCATTTATCAAGTGTCGTATCTGCGCTGCCAAACTTCACGTTGTCTCTTCTGCTGATACGTTTTGTTTTTCTCATTACAAACTTCCAGAATAAAGTAGAAAATTGAATTTCCGCAAGAAGACTTCCAGATTTTAGGTTAAGTTTACAGAGAACAAACAATGTTACAGGGAATTTTACCTAAAATGTTTCTTCTGGCGCGACCTGCAAGTGAAGCTGGGGAATGGGAAGATAGTGATGTGGGAGGGGCTATTGAAGGAGGCGGAGCTGGGGATGGGGTCATCACCCCTGAGTTATGTTTTGGGTAGCCCCTAATAACTAGAAGAGTGACTTGACAGTAAGTTGGTTACAAAGAGTCTCCCTACTATTCCCCCTGGGATGTAGCAGTAAGTATTCAGTGACCCTGTAGCGCCTCCACAGGCAAAATGAAGCATTGCATGATGTCCATGTCATACTGGTAAGATCCTCCACTGCAGGAGACTCTCTGTGTAACTGATTTCTATTTCTTTCAAGGATCTTGCAAATTGGATTTCGCCTCAATCTCCTAAAATGTTGTAGGACAATGTATTGTATACACTGCACCATCCCTTTAAGTTGGGGACTGCAAGTCTATAGTTCTACACCAATAATGTGTAACATGGGCAGGCAGAGAATTGTGGACCCAATGCGCTGCCAAACTGGCTTGGCTTGGGGTTTTATCCTAGCAGACCCTCAGGTCTTCACCCTTTAACCACCCATATGGAGACCTGCTCTTGGCTATGGAGAGTCCCTCAGACATCTACCCCCTGAGAGGTCCCAGGTTACTAGCTGACCACACTGAGCACTACACAAACAGGACAAAGTAAACACACAGGAGCCAGGTCTAAGAAATACAGGACTGGAAGTTTTGGCCACTGGTAGAAGAAATCCTGGAGGCTACAGGTATATTGAAATGGAAGCAGGCTAGGATAAAAACCAGACAATGCAGGGCCACCAGCACAACAGTCAGGAGATGAACACAACACACAATGCTCAGGCCAAAGCTGCAAACTTAAATACACACAGATACACAGGGATTGGCTGGAGGAAGTAAAGCAGGTGCAAACACTAATGCTTAAAGAGACAGGTGCACACAAAGGAATCAGACAGCTGAGACAATACAGATTGCTGGCGGCTCATGATTGACATGTCCAATATCTAAGACAGAAATGTTTCATCACTGTGAGTGCAGAAAATAAACTGTGACAGTCACTAACACTTCAGGGCTTCTGGTCTAATGTATCTGAGATGGTTCAGGTCACAAGCTAGGCTTTACTGTGTAACAGGAGGGACATTTGGTTCTGTTTTTGGGCATAACTTGAGTTTTTGCCAGAAGATCTGCTGACTGACGTTTGTTCCTATTGTCAATGACAAACTGCGGCTCCATATAAGTGACCAGCAACATTGTAACAACATAGTATATAATGTATCCTGGAAGTGGAGACAATTGTATCCAGTCTAGACAATGCTCTAAATGCATTAGAACCACTATCATTCTGCAATCCAGGCTGTTGAGTTCACAGAGCATTGTCTAGACTCATCACTACCGATGTACAGGGTCACTGCTCCTGAATATAACCCAAATTGTTCTCATTCACTGACAGCCAGCAGAGAAATCTGGTGTAATCTAGACAAAGCTTAGAGCTTGTCCTTAACTTGCCCCAGGACAGTAAGTCAGGGCCTCGGAGAGGGTTACAGTTTTTGGGCAGACTTCCCATAGCCATTACATTGGTAAATGAGCTCCACAGAATATCACGTAGTCCGAGAACATCTTCAAGCCACCGGTTGCCCAAAGCACAAATTCATTTGGTTCTATTATCTATGCAGGGCTCCATTTTCCAGCTCTGCTTCCATCCTCTTCTCGGCAGCCATTAATTATTGTCAATGTGATATTGGCTGGAAAGAAGCCTTGAAACGTCTGGCCGGGCAGAGGAGGAGGAGCAGCGCAACGTCTCAAGGTGTCGCTGAGAAAGTCGGAGCTTATCCTTTATGTGTGACCAAGACCGAAAGATTCAGAGAGTTCAATCCTGTATCCCATAGATATGAGACTGTTATATATTCCTATAGATATGAGACTTCCAACCCTGTATCCTTGTACATATGAGACTGTTATTCCTGTATAGTTATAGATATGAGACTGCCTTCCCTGTATCCTTGTACATGTGAGACTGTTACATACTCCTATAGATATGAGACTCCTATCCCTGTATCCTATAGATATGAGACTCCTATCCCTGTATCCTATACATATGAGACTCCTATCCCTGTATCCTATAGATATGAGACTCCTATCCCTGTATCCTATAGATATGAGACTCCTATCCCTGTATCCTATAGATATGAGACTCCTATCCCTGTATCCTATAGATATGAGACTCCTATCCCTGTATCCTATAGATATGAGACTCCTATCCCTGTATCCTATAGATATGAGACTCCTATCCCTGTATCCTATAGATATGAGACTCCTATCCCTGTATCCTTGTACATATGAGACTGATATATATTCCTATAGACATGAGACTGTTACATATTCCTATAGACATGACACATATGTAACTCTTGTACATCACCAGTGAGGTCTGACAGCTGCTAACTCCCCTCTCCCCATTAGGACCACATGCACACTCGGCCATATTCTTATTCTTCCTGTCATGGCCGATGCCATTAAAACAAATAAACTCTCAGGTTTTAGTTCTCAGAACTGCAGCTAAAAACTTTATCAAGACTCTAGAGTGTTAAAGCCTGCAATGTGTTATCAGAGCGGCTGCCAGGCTGTATTAGCGGGGAAGGTGACAATCCTGTAATTGCACCTTTCATCAGACTGGGTTGCACTTGAATTTGCAGACAGCTGGAACATCGAGCGCGGCTTTTGTCACCTGCCAAATCGGCACATTGTTTAGACACGGTGGATGTGACTACGGGGACAGTTTGAAGTTTTGTCGTTGCTCTTGAAGTTCAGAGACTTCAGCGTAGAATCAAGTCATTGCCGGAGATGGATGGAGACAGAGCGGAGAGAGATGTGGCCGACTGTGATCAGCAAGTGACAACCCAAGTGCTGGAGACAGTGAAGAGAAAAACACATACAGAGAGGAAAGGACCTGCAACATTGTAATATCCCAGAGCATAAACATCTCCTTATATACAGGGACATGGACCGCACTGGTATAACCTGGGTATATACTGTATATAGTTATATATGTACAGCCGGTATAACCTGGGTATATACTGTATATAGTTATATATGTACAGCTGGTATAACCTGGGTATATACTGTATAGAATTCTATATGTACAGCCGGTATAACATGGGTATATACTGTATATAATTATATATGTACAGCCGGTATAACCTGGGTATATACTGTATATAATTCTATATGTACAGCCGGTATAACCTGGGTATATACTGTATATAATTATATATGTACAGCCGGTATAACCTGGGTATATACTGTATATAATTATATATGTACAGCTGGTATAACCTGGGTATATACTGTATATAATTCTATATGTACAGCCGGTATAACCTGGGTATATACTGTATGTAATTATATATGTACAGCCGGTATAACCTGGGTATATACTGTATATAATTATATATGTACAGCCGGTATAACCTGGGTATATACTGTATATAATTATATATGTACAGCCGGTATAACCTGGGTATATACTGTATATAATTATATATGTACAGCCGGTATAACCTGGGTATATACTGTATATAATTATATATGTACAGCCGGTATAACCTGGGTATATACTGTATATAATTATATATGTACAGCTGGTATAACCTGGGTATATACTGTATATAATTCTATATGTACAGCCGGTATAACCTGGGTATATACTGTATGTAATTATATATGTACAGCCGGTATAACCTGGGTATATACTGTATATAATTATATATGTACAGCCGGTATAACCTGGATATATACTGTGTATAATTATATATGTACAGCCGGTATAACCTGGGTATATACTGTATATAATTATATATGTACAGCTGGTATAACCTGGGTATATACTGTATATAATTCTATATGTACAGCCGGTATAACCTGAGTATATACTGTATGTAATTATATATGTACAGCCGGTATAACCTGGGTATATACTGTATATAATTCTATATGTACAGCCGGTATGTTATATATCCTCTTGTTTATAGATGTCTCTCGATCTCCTATTCTGTGTTTATGGCCCCAGCATTGTCTCTTTATTACACCTGATCCTTCTATGGGGGATCTGGAGATTTCTCCTCCGCCCCTGCTGTACCTGACATGTTATCTATAGATTCTAGCACTTATTCTTCTTCTACTACTACGCGTTGTCGCCTTCCCTTGTGGAGTTTCGCCAGCTGTGTCCAGATAATTGTTTCTGCCTATCTACTGGGAACGTTGAGGCTTTGCCACTCAGAGGAGAAGAAAACACGCAGCGCGGTCTGTGGCAGATGGAGCCGTCAAGGATTTCAGCGGATTTGCCACGACCCACATGATCACGTTTGTTACGACTGTTTCATGCCGACTCTAACAAGTGGTGAGTAATTTCTTTGCCGTACAAATTTGGATAAACACACAGAAAAAAAGAGCCCAAAAAACATCCCCCCCCATGTCATATCAGCGGCTGTTCTTATTCCAGCCAAGATTTATTATCATCCTGCTGCAAAAGAGACGATGAAAACAAACGGCCGGCACGGTCCAGACGCCGCGTGTCATCTAGAGAGGCAGAAGGATCGGCAGCTGCTTCTCTCTGATATCTATCCTTATAACATCGTCACATTTTGTAGTTTTTACTTCTCATCTTTTCTTGAATATTAAGAATCTGAAACCATTTAATAACGTCCCAGATCTCCGGTATATTCAGAAAGCATTCTGTCTTCCTGTGGACTCCACTAGGGGGAGCTAAAGAGCACAGCGCATACTGGTTATACTGGGAATTTAACCACTTTATGTCCAGACTGGAACCATTTTATTTATTTATTTGGACTATTGAAATATAATTTCTCTCTTTTTGTGCTTTATTTTATTTTAGACTTTGGGGGGGCTTGTACATTAGCCCCTGTTACAGGAGGAATACAGCCTCCGAGTATACAATGTAAAGCTCCTGCATTTCCTGCCCCCCCAAGGGATCACATAACTACTAGGCCAGTGTAAGCCGTATTATGATGGCTTCCATAGCTTCACTCACTGAGCACTATGTATATACCATGATCGGGAGGGCAGAGGTCTACTATACCATTCCTGCTGTCTATTTGTTGCTAACAGCCGGCCCCCCGCACTTGTATAGGAACGTCCCAGAAGATTCAATTGCCCAGACTCATATATATAGTCAATCGTTGGCTGGCAAATGGTTAATAACCCAGTATGCAGTAATCTCCTGAGCTCCCTCTAGTGGTGGCTGCAGGTAGTCCTGTATCTAATGGTATGAGCAGGTCGTAATTTTACCAGAACTTTCTACTGAAGAAACCCACCCAAGTCAATTATTGTGACAAGTGAAATTTCAGCCAAAAAACTGCAGTTTATGGAGATTTCCCAAGATGAGTGACCCGAGGTGGCCAACTATGGAAAAGGAAAAACTTTTTTTTGGCAACGCCTGGGAAATTAATGCAGAAGTTGTGCAATCATTGTCTCTGGTTACTCGTCTTAGGATACTTTATCTCAAGCCAAGAGGAAAGGTAAGAGCGGACATAGCCGCACCTGCTGCACAATCCAAACATTCGGCTGGTTGAACCTCCATGATACGATACTTTCACCAGAACCCACCAAGATGCAAGAATCTGATGCATTGGTTAAAGACAAAGCTTCTGTTAGACTATGAAACGGATCGTGGCTTTGTCAAGGTGATAAAAAGACGTAAGAATGTATTCAAGTTGTGTCCAGAAGTCTTGTAAGAAACCTGAGTTGTTCCTGTTTTTTCTGCTTTGAAGGATCTGGTCTGTTCCACCATCTTTAGCCTCAAGCTTCAGGCATGTCTTGGAGATTAGACCCATAGAGTTCCTGCTCTATTATAGAACTTGTCATTCCAATTATCCTTTTCCCGACGGGATGAAACATCTTGTGTTGATCATGACAAATACCAGGATGAAAACAAACAAGCCCTCGCTGGTTACCGAATAAGAAGATACATTAGTTCCAGTGATGGGACGTCGGCCACATACTTGTCATTCCTCCAGAATAAATATTTGGAAGTGAAATCCAAAAATATATACAAATATGACTAATGATGAAATGGAGTCAAGATGAGCAAGGACAATCGGAAATAATGACCGGAGACAAAGCGTCCTCATTCATCATCTGCGGGGCTGACACAATGTCTGTAAGAGGACGCTAAAGGCTCTATTATAACATCACATCATGTTTGTGCCCTTGTATTTGACTGTGAACTGTGGAGGAAGACGCCATGGTAAAATCAACATGGCACCCTAACAATACCCTACAGGTGACACCGTCCATGGTCATGTGATCCTAGCTTCTGTGGTGGGATGAGTTACTATGTAACTTTAGAAATAAGTCAGCTGGAGTTGTGTCCAGACCAGTTAGTAGTGGATTGACCAGTTATCCTAAGACATCCCCACCCCAGTAAGGAGGAATCTACTGTAACCAGTGATGAGCTTTCAGTTCTCTGTATGGAGTGATCTACGCTTAGCTCGGTGTTGGTTGTACAGCCCAACCACCCTGGGGAGGAAAGACTTCTGATAGCTCCTTCTCACACTTGGGGTGAAGCAGTCAGTCACTGACAGGACTGCCCAGTGCTATCACGGTCTCATACATGGGGTGGGAGTTGTTCTCCAGTATGGACCTCACCATGGACAGTGTCCTTCTATCACCCACCACCTGTACCAGGATAGAGCCGGCCCTTCTAACCAGCTTATAACAATATATAATGAGGATGGAGCGCACCTTTAAGTTAGAGAATGCAACAAATAATACATCAGACGACTGTTTGCAGACCTGGCGTCTCGCTGCGTCACAGCCGCCCTTGGACTTGTTACTTTCATTGACATCACAGAATCCTCCAGAGTAATTGCCGTCTTTTGACTCTTCTAAGTTACATTTAGAACGTACAAAGAATCGCATTAAAACTTTAGACAGAATGACATTTCTTCAAGTGTCTCTCTCTGTAGCACAAAAGTATCTGCTATGAGACGCTTAACCGAAAACTGCTGGGAAGACTCATCCTGACCGCAGACCACGCTGACATTTAGGACACGGAACACTGATATTTTACAGATTACAATTACTTAAAGAGATGTTCGTGTTGTCAGATCATTACAGGTCTTTTCAGAACATCGATCGCCCCCAGACAAAACAAAGTTCTTATTTCTGTATCTCGTCTTAGTTTTCTATTCACCGGTTACCAAGTCCGTCAGAACATCAATTATGTCATCAGGAGGCGATAATAATAAATAATATAATAATACATTTTATATATATAGCGCCAACATATTCCGCAGCGCTGTACAATTTGTAGGGTATAAATACAGACAGAAAGATACAAAGAAATAGTCACTCCACACAATGGGACTGAGGGCCGATGTATTTACTATAGAATCAGTGTCCTGTACCCCAAATATCAGCCTGTCATTATCCTGTACCCCAAGTATCAGCCTGTCATTATCCTGTACCCCGAGTATCAGCCTGTCATTATCCTGTACCCCAAGTATCAGCCTGTCATTATCCTGTACCCCAAGTATCAGCCTGTCATTATCCTGTACCCCCAGTATCAGCCTGTCATTCTCCTGTACCCCCAGTATCAGCCTGTCATTATCCTGTACCCCGAGTATCAGCCTGTCATTATCCTGTACCCCGAGTATCAGCCTGTCATTATCCTGTACCCCAAGTATCAGCCTGTCATTACCCTGTACCCCAAGTATCAGCCTGTCATTATCCTGTACCCCGAGTATCAGCCTGTCATTATCCTGTACCCCGAGTATCAGCCTGTCATTATCCTGTACCCCGAGTATCAGCCTGTCATTATCCTGTACCCCAAGTATCAGCCTGTCATTATCCTGTACCCCAAGTATCAGCCTGTCATTATCCTGTACCCCGAGTATCAGCCTGTCATTATCCTGTACCCCAAGTATCAGCCTGTCATTATCCCGTACCCCAAGTATCAGCCTGTCATTATCCTGTACCCCGAGTATCAGCCCGTCATTATCCTGTACCCCAAGTATCAGCCCGTCATTATCCTGTACCCCAAGTATCAGCCTGTCATTATCCTGTACCCCAAGTATCAGCCTGTCATTATCCTGTACCCCCAGTATCAGCCTGTCATTATCCTGTACCCCGAGTATCAGCCTGTCACTATCCTGTACCCCGAGTATCAGCCTGTCATTATCCTGTACCCCAAGTATCAGCCTGTCATTATCCTGTACCCCAAGTATCAGCCTGTCATTATCCTGTACACCAAGTATCAGCCTGTCATTATCCTGTACCCCAAGTATCAGCCTGTCATTATCCTGTACCCCAAGTATCAGCCTGTCATTATCCTGTACCCCGAGTATCAGCCTGTCATTATCCTGTACCCCAAGTATCAGCCTGTCATTATCCTGTACCCCTAGTTTGGGATATTTTCATAGTGTTGGACATTATTGTATCACTTTCGATGGATACATTGTTATATATTATATCGATATTATTATTAGTTCCAGTTCTGTTACTTATTAACCATTTACAGTCTGGTTTGGGGGTTCTGATAAGGTTTTCTTGCGGTTTGTTACTCCTTGGGGCTGGGGCGGGTGTATTTTTGGTTTCTTCTATTCTCAGAGACTTGGGTTGAGTCACTCCTATGACGCTTGTTTACTGCGCGGGGACGGTTAATAGTCGCTTAGAATAAACTTTGCATCTTTTGGAGCGTTCAGCGTTGACATCGCATTAAGTGGCGGTTTAAGTCTTTATACGGCGGTGCGGTGATTTGGTAGTATTACTTCACGCTCTGTACTTACCTGCGGGTCATTATCTTCCTCATAGACTTTAATATCGTAGCTGAGGAAATCTTGAAGCCGGGAGTCATTATCTCATCAGCCGCACATAATAACGCCGTGATGTATCCGCCAAGCACCAGCGCCATCCAGGAATTACACGCATTTCATCTTCTCTGATCTCTGGGCCTGATGAAAACTCCAAAACACAAACCTCTGAATGCAGAAGAAGCGAAAACATAGCGGGAAGTATAAATCCGAGCGTTAACGATGTTATTTATGATCCGACCGCAAAAGACGATAATTGTGAAGTCTGAAGTAATAACATACAGAGAGCCAACCAGTGGAAACTTTCATTAATGTGAACAAGGGCTGAGGCTGTTTCTTCATCATTACAGCAGATTATTATAGGACACAATATGTGACCGGGGTCAGTAACCTGCATAGTATGGGGTGGGGGGTTGTTCTATTTTTAAATAAAAAATGAAGTACACATTGCACCATACACCCCGGCCAAAAAAGTCAGGCCCCCATTCACTCCAAAGATCACTGTGAAATAAGAATGTCCCATAGTGGCCCCCCCACAATATAATGCCCCATAGTGGCCCCTGCACACAGTATTATATCCCATAGTGGCCCCTGCACACAGTATTATCCCTCATAGTGGCCCCTGCACACAGTATTCTGTCCCATAGTGGCCCCTGCACACAGTATTATGTCCCATAGTGGTCCCTGCACACAGTATTCTGTCCCATAGTGGCCCCTGCACACAGTATTATGTCCCATAGTGGCCCCTGCACACAGTATTCTGTCCCATAGTGACCCCTGCACACAGTATTATGTCCCATAGTGGCCCCCCCACAATATAATGCCCCATAGTGGCCCCTGCACACAGTATTATGCCCCATAGTGGCCCCTGCACACAGTATTATATCCCATAGTGGCCCCTGCACACAGTATTATGTCCCATAGCGGCCCCTGCACACAGTATTATGTCCCTTAGTGGCCCCTGCACACAGTATTATGTCCCATAGTGACCCCTGCACACAGTATTATGTCCCATAGTGGCCCCTGCACACAGTATTATCCCCCATAGTGGCCCCTGCACACAGTATTCTGTCCCATAGTGGCCCCTGCACACAGTATTATGTCCCATAGTGGCCCCCCCACAATATAATGCCCCATAGTGGTCCCTGCACACAGTATTATCCCCCATAGTGGCCCCTGCACACAGTATTATGTCCCATAGTGGCCCCTGCACACAGTATTATGTCCCATATTGGCCCCTGCACACAGTATTCTGTCCCATAGTGGCCCCTGCACACAGTATTATGTCCCATAGTGGCCCCTGCACACAGTATTATGTCCCATAGTGGCCCCTGCACACAGTATTATGTCCCATAGTGGCCCCTGCACACAGTATTATCCCCCATAGTGGCCCCTGCACACAGTATTATGTCCCATAGTGGCCCCTGCACACAGTATTATGCCCCATAGTGGTCCCTGCACACAGTATTATGTCCCATAGTGGCCCCTGCACACAGTATTATGTCCCATAGCGGCCCCTGCACACAGTATTATGTCCCTTAGTGGCCCCTGCACACAGTATTATGTCTCATAGTGGCCCCTGCACACAGTATTATGTCCCTTAGTGGCCCCTGCACACAGTATTATGTCCCATAGTGGCCCCTGCACACAGTATTATGTCCCATAGCGGCCCCTGCACACAGTATTATGTCCCATAGTGGCCCCTGCACACAGTATTCTGTCCCATAGTGACCCCTGCACACAGTATTATGTCCCATAGCGGCCCCTGCACACAGTATTATGTCCCTTAGTGGCCCCTGCACACAGTATTATGTCCCATAGTGGCCCCTGCACACAGTATTATGTCCCATAGTGGCCCCTGCACACAGTATTCTGTCCCATAGTGACCCCTGCACACAGTATTATCCCCCATAGTGGCCCCTGCACACAGTATTATGTCCCATAGTGACCCCTGCACACAGTATTATGTCCCATAGTGGCCCCTGCACACAGTATTATGCCCCATAGTGACCCCTGCACACAGTATTCTGTCCCATAGTGACCCCTGCACACAGTATTATGTCCCATAGTGGCCCCCCCACAATATAATGCCCCATAGTGGTCCCTGCACACAGTATTATGTCCCATAGTGGCCCCTGCACACAGTATTATGTCCCATAGTGGCCCCTGCACACAGTATTATGTCCCATAGTGGCCCCTGCACACAGTATTATCCCCCATAGTGGCCCCTGCACACAGTATTATGTCCCATAGTGGCCCCTGCACACAGTATTATCCCCCATAGTGGCCCCTGCACACAGTATTATGTCCCATAGTGACCCCTGCACACAGTATTATGTCCCATAGCGGCCCCTGCACACAGTATTATGTCCCTTAGTGGCCCCTGCACACAGTATTATCCCCCATAGTGGCCCCTGCACACAGTATTATGTCCCATAGTGGCCCCTGCACACAGTATTATGTCCCATAGTGGCCCCTGCACACAGTATTCTGTCCCATAGTGACCCCTGCACACAGTATTATCCCCCATAGTGGCCCCTGCACACAGTATTATGTCCCATAGTGACCCCTGCACACAGTATTATCCCCCATAGTGGCCCCTGCACACAGTATTATGTCCCATAGTGACCCCTGCACACAGTATTATGTCCCATAGTGGCCCCTGCACACAGTATTATCCCCCATAGTGGCCCCTGCACACAGTATTCTGTCCCATAGTGACCCCTGCACACAGTATTATGTCCCATAGTGGCCCCCCCACAATATAATGCCCCATAGTGGTCCCTGCACACAGTATTATGTCCCATAGTGGCCCCTGCACACAGTATTATGTCCCATAGTGGCCCCTGCACACAGTATTATGTCCCATAGTGGCCCCTGCACACAGTATTATCCCCCATAGTGGCCCCTGCACACAGTATTATGTCCCATAGTGACCCCTGCACACAGTATTATCCCCCATAGCGGCCCCTGCACACAGTATTATGTCCCATAGCGGCTCCTTGTCTGAGCTGTAACCCTAATGGTCACGGTACATCTCTGCAGTACTCTCAGGTTTTCCAGGTGGGAGAATAAGACGCCCTCCATGTAGGACATTCCCCTTCTCCCTATTGAAGCGCTTCCACCTAGGAAATGTCTATCATTATAGGTAAAGTGAACCACATCTGTAGACAGGAGTCTCCCTCTCCTCCCGCTGCTGGTTGTCTTTTCCACTTTACACATGCTTGTCCCTATGGTCTGGCAGCAACTTATTTCTGCAACTGGCTATGTAAGATGTACGGCCATGTAATAAGATACACACACGATAAGATTAGATACATAGTCTTACCATTCACAGCCGCTGTTTCTATCCTGTTTCATACTTTAATATGTCGTAATCTGTCAGAGAAGATCTAGAGCAGGACGGACTCTTCATAGAGCGATCTTCTCGCTTCTTGGCGTTTTGGACACTGTAAGTAATGACGTGATCTTGCCGCTGACCTTTGTTACCTTTCATGAGACCCGGGGACATATTAGACCCTGATAAAATAATCAGATGAAACACAACGTCCTGGAAACTTCCCATCAGCCCTTGCAACAAAGTAACAATCCATTAATCTTCTGTTACCTGAGGTTCTGGTGATTTGATTGTGGCCTTGCTGCAAAGTGATCTCTTCACCTTGGGAGAATTAAGAATTGAGTTAAGAAATATATCAGGACAAGGATCGTGACAGCGAGCGCCGGGCCTGGGTCTCCGCCATACGTGGCTATAATAGATTTGTGTCATAAGAGCGGCTGTCACCCCAAGTCATTATGAGGAAGCTCAATGTCATTTGTGTGGTATAATATAAAATCAATGAACACATAGAGCCGTCCTTAACTTGAAGTGGATAACTTGTTGCGACGTGATATCACTCAACCAATGCCATGGAAAGCTGAGTGATAGGGATTTGTTACTTTAATTTTCGCATCTTTTCCAATGTTACAAGTAGGGACGAGCGAACCGTTACATAACGAGTCAGGTCGGTCATGAATTTTCTAATTTTTTTACAAAATGTTGGTTTTGGTTGAACTTGAAATTTTTGGAATTCTTCACCAACCAGCCACTATTGTATTCTGGGGTTTCGTCTGGGTGGGTAATAAGTGTTAGTATTCCTCCTTCAGCCTCGGTGCATGTCCGTAGCTGACATCTCCCAGACACACAAAATACAAAAAGACTGAAGATTTCTGACATTTCTTGGTATTCTGGCAGCTCGGGGCCACCTCACACATTCTCTTTGCTGTTGTGGCCCCGGGGGACGCTCATCGTACATCTACTGAATACTCCTGGCGAACATAAACGGCGACGTCTCCTCGTATCCTTATTACTGCAAACAATCCGGAAGCTTCTTCACATAAACCCAAATCGCGTCCTGACTTATTTATGTTCCTGCCGCAGCCGGAATTCTCTTGATGTCGACTCTCACAATCCTCGTCTCACAATCGCACTATTCCCTCTTGTATTGACCACGTTGAGGTTTGAGGCACAAAATGTCGACCAGAGGATCCTGGGAAATCTGATTATTTGTTTATAGAGCAGGAGACGTTCACATGTCCCAGGACAAGACGACGGCCGCGTCCTTCACATTCTGAAGACATGAAAGCAAACAATGAGGTTTCTGAGGATTATAGAGGAATTATGGTCGAATATGAGACCTCAACATGAAGTCCGGGTGGAGAATGCTGCAGGAAATCTATGGCAGATGTCTGACCAAGGCCAAGCGGTTGGTGGGAAAATATAAAACTGAATTATTTATATATTATCTATATGGTCCATAATCCTATAGAAGAAAAAAAGAAAGCTTATAGCTTACCACCTTCCTTTGGCTTGTTAATTTCAAGTAACCTGGGTGCACGATCCAAACCTCAGACTAAGGCTTGTGTATAGGTACAGACAAAATGAATTGATAGAAGGATCCGCTTACCAGGAATATTTCTTTAAAAAATAACTTTTAATCCATAATGATTAAAAAACACTCCATAGACAGGAACAAAAGTGCAAAAGTAGGAAAAAGTGATTAAAACCGCATAGGTTTCATTGTGGCTGACATGTTTCGACACGTCTGTGTCTTACTCATAGCCCATTGGGCTATGAGTAAGACACAGACGTGTCGAAACATGTCAGCCACAATGAAACCTATGCGGTTTTAATCACTTTTTCCTACTTTTGCACTTTTGTTCCTGTCTATGGAGTGTTTTTTAATCATTATGGATTAAAAGTTATTTTTTAAAGAAATATTCCTGGTAGAGCGGATCCTTCTATCAATTCATTTTGTCTGTATCCATAATCCTATATACAAGAAGATGTACAACTTATATCTGCTGTACATATAGAATTATATACAGTATATACCCAGGTTATACCGGCTGTACATATATAATTATATACAGTATATACCCAGGTTATACCGGCTGTACATATATAATTATATACAGTATACCCTACAAATTGTACAGCGCTGCGGAATATGTTGGCGCTATATAAATAAAATGTATTATTATATTATTATTATTATTATTATTATTATATACCCAGGTTATACCAGCTGTACATATATAATTATATACAGTATATACCCAGGTTATACCTGCTGTACATATATAATTATATACAGTATATACCCAGGTTATACCTGCTGTACATATATAATTATATACAGTATATACCCGGGTTATACCGGCTGTACATATAGAATTATATACGCAGGATATACCCAGGTTATACCGGCTGTACATATATATTATATACAGTATATACCCAGGTTATACCGGCTGTACATATACAATTATATACAGTATATACCCAGGTTATACCGGCTGTACATATATATTATATACAGTATATACCCAGGTTATACCGGCTGTACATATATATTATATACAGTATATACCCAGGTTATACCGGCTGTACATGTATAATTATATACAGTATATACCCAGGCTATACCATCTGTACATATATTATTACATACAGTATATACCCAGGTTATACTGGCTGTACATATACAATTATATCCTATTAATATTATAAATGTGAAAGTTTGTGAGTTTGGATGTTTGTGGGTTTGTGTGTTCGGATGTTTGTTAGTCAATCACGCAAAACCCGCTCGACCGATTTGGCTGAAATTTTCCACAAACATAGTTATTACACCCCATTGCGCAATAGGCTACTTTTCGTCACAATAGCGCACATACGTTTGTGCCAGGACCCGCACAAACCCCAAACTCACATCACCATCTCTGCAATCTCACAAACTTTGGACCATAGCAAGCCACAAAATTCCTATTGCCCTCTCCAGCCTCGCCCCTAACCCCACACAATCACATATACATATACTTTACCACTTTGCCCCACACCTTAACAATACTCCAGGAGGCGCTCTTTAACGCTCCGGAGCAGCCATGTTTGCCAACCCCCACCGCACTGACAATCTGCGACACCGCCCACCCATGTCAATACCCCTAGGCGGTCTAATAAATGCAAAAAAAAAAGTTTAAAAAAAGTAAAAAAAATATTAAAAACAAAAAAAAAAGGATTAAAAATTCAAATCACCCCCCTTTCCCTAGAACACATATAAAAGTAGTTAAAAACTGTGAAACACATACATGTTAGGTATCCCCGCGTCCAAAATCGCCCGCTCTACAAAGCTATACAAATATTTTTCCAGTTCGGTAAATGCTGTAGCGGGAAAAATGGTCAAAAGTGCCAAACCGCCGTTTTTTCACTGTTTTGATTCTGATAAAAATTTGAATAAAAAGTGATCAAAGCAATAACATTTCCCGAAAATGGTAGAACTAAAAAGTACACCCAGTCCCGCAAAAAAAGACGCCCTATACATCCCCGTACATGCACGTATAAAAAAGTTATGGCTGTCAGAATATGGCGACTTTTCAAAAAAAAATTTTTTAACAGTTTTGGATTTGTTTTTAAGGGGTCAAAATGTAACTAAAACCATATAAATTTAGTATCGCCAGCATCGTAATGAAACACAGAATACAGGGGACATGTCATTTTGGTTGCACAGTGAACGCCGTAAAACCAAAGCCCGTAAGAATGTTGCAGAACTGCATTTTTTCTTGAAATCCACCCCAGTTTGAATTTTTCCCCTGCTTCCCAGT
Organism: Leptodactylus fuscus; assembly: GCF_031893055.1. NCBI lineage: Eukaryota > Metazoa > Chordata > Amphibia > Anura > Leptodactylidae > Leptodactylus > Leptodactylus fuscus. Next base: position 2,780,396 of record NC_134274.1, on the reverse strand, counting down.
ACATTATATAGAATAAATAATGGCGGCATCATGAAGAAAAATTTGTCCTGCAAAAATTAAGACCTCATATGGCTCTGGGAGCGGAGAAATAAAAAAGTTATGGGGTTTAGAAGGAGGGGAGTCAAAAATGCCATCGGCGGGAAAGGGTTAACTTCAAATACTTCTGTCCCAAAGTCACTATGTAAAGTTTCTCACAACACCGTATATATAGCAGCTCTAATACAAAGTAACTGCAACACAAAATGTATTCTCTGAATTACAGCAAAAACAAGATACAAACTTACATTTCATATCCCATACCTTATACACACTACTAAAACCCTACCCACGCCTGTATATACCCACTGCTACAATCACCGCAGACCAAGTCGCGGGTACCAGCTAGTACAGTATATACCCAGGTTATACCGGCTGTACATATAGAATTATATACAGTATATACCCAGGTTATACCGGCTGTACATATACAATTATATACAGTATATACCCAGGTTACACCGGCTGTACATATATAATTATATACAGTATATACCCAGGTTATACCAGCTGTACATATATAATTATATACAGTATATACCCAGGTTACACCGGCTGTACATATATAATTATATACAGTATATACCCAGGTTACACCGGCTGTACATATATAATTATATACAGTATATACCCAGGTTATACCGGCTGTACATATATAATTATATACAGTATATACCCATTTTATACCAGCTGTACATGTATAATTATATACAGTATATACCCAGGTTATACCAGCTGTACATATATATTATATATAGTATATACCCAGGTTATACCAGCTGTCCATATATAATTATATACAGTATATACCCAGGTTATACCAGCTGTACATATAGAATTATATACAGTATATACCCAGGTTATACCGGTTGTACATATATAATTATATACAGTATATACCCAGGTTATACCGGCTGTACATATATAATTATATACAGTATATACCCAGGTTATACCAGCTGTACATATAGAATTATATACAGTATATACCCAGGTTATACTGGCTGTACATATAGAATGATATACAGTATATACCCAGGTTATACCGGCTGTACATATAGAATTATATACAGTATATACCCAGGTTATACCGGCTGTACATATATAATTATATACAGTATATACCCAGGTTATACCGGCTGTACATATATAATTATATACAGTATATACCCAGGTTATACCGGCTGTACATATATAATTATATACAGTATATACCCAGGTTATACCGGCTGTACATATAGAATTATATACAGTATATACCCAGGTTATACCGGCTGTACATATAGAATTATATACAGTATATACCCAGGTTATACCGGCTGTACATATAGAATGATATACAGTATATACCCAGGTTATACCAGCTGTACATATAGAATTATATACAGTATATACCCAGGTTATACCGGCTGTACATATATAATTATATACAGTATATACCCAGGTTATACCAGCTGTACATATATAATTATATACAGTATATACCCAGGTTATACCGGCTGTACATATATAATTATATACAGTATATACCCAGGTTATACCGGCTGTACATATAGAATTATATACAGTATATACCCAGGTTATACCGGCTGTACATATATAATTATATACAGTATATACCCAGGTTATACCGGCTGTACATATATAATTATATACAGTATATACCCAGGTTATACCAGCTGTACATATAGAATTATATACAGTATATACCTAGGTTATACCGGCTGTACATATAGAATTATATACAGTATATACCCAGGTTATACCGGCTGTACATATATAATTATATACAGTATATACCCAGGTTATACCGGCTGTACATATAGAATTATATACAGTATATACCCAGGCTATACCGGCTGTACATATAGAATTATATACAGTATATACCCAGGTTATACCGGCTGTACATATATAATTATATACAGTATATACCCAGGTTATACCAGCTGTACATATATAATTATATACAGTATATACCCAGGTTATACCGGCTGTACATATATAATTATATACAGTATATACCCAGGTTATACCGGCTGTACATATAGAATTATATACAGTATATACCCAGGTTATACCGGCTGTACATATATAATTATATACAGTATATACCCAGGTTATACCGGCTGTACATATATAATTATATACAGTATATACCCAGGTTATACCAGCTGTACATATAGAATTATATACAGTATATACCTAGGTTATACCGGCTGTACATATAGAATTATATACAGTATATACCCAGGTTATACCGGCTGTACATATATAATTATATACAGTATATACCCAGGTTATACCGGCTGTACATATAGAATTATATACAGTATATACCCAGGCTATACCGGCTGTACATATAGAATTATATACAGTATATACCCAGGTTATACCGGCTGTACATATATAATTATATACAGTATATACCCAGGTTATACCAGCTGTACATATAGAATTATATACAGTATATACCTAGGTTATACCGGCTGTACATATAGAATTATATACAGTATATACCCAGGTTATACCGGCTGTACATATATAATTATATACAGTATATACCCAGGTTATACCGGCTGTACATATAGAATTATATACAGTATATACCCAGGCTATACCGGCTGTACATATAGAATTATATACAGTATATACCCAGGTTATACCGGCTGTACATATAGAATTATATACAGGTTACTTATAGTTCTTCTAGCTGATGAGTTTCCGGTTCTTCTCTCTTGTATCACCTGGCTCTCGGATACATTAATAAACTTATAACTTTCTGTCTCCGCTAATGACAACATTAAGATCTGTTTTCCGCCTGAGAAGTTTTGTGCCCTTTAATATTCTAATTGATCCGTCGCTGCCTCCAGCATTTCATTTCTCAGATATTAATCATATTACATAATTAGAGGAGACAAGTATTCGGATACATGAGGGGGCGATGTTTCCTGCCGGCAGCACGGTGTCAACTTCACACAACATTTGTGGTTGTTCGGGATCATTACGTTGGAGATGTGCGCCATGTACGGTATTATTGTACAACTTGCTTCAAACCTCAGGACCAGAACATCAGAGGAGAGTTGGTCTGGACTAGAGGAGGTATTGGGTACATAAAGAAATGTGACATCCCCCAAAGCAGATTATGTAATGTGGTCCCCACTTACCATGTGCGGTCTATAATACTGGTGTCTTATATTAAAGAGAGGTCTATGGACCCCCTGAGGCTCCAGGGTCTAGTAGCAAATACTTCCTTGGCACACCTGGTACAGTAGGGACTGGTGCATTGGGATCTGGTTAGCACCATGTTTGATGTATTGGGGTCTTATTGGTGCAATGTATGCTGCATTGGGATCTGGTTGGCGCCATGTTTGCTGCATTTGGGATCTGGTTGGGACTGTGTGTTGCATTGGGATCTGGTTGGCGCCATGTTTGCTGCATTAGGATCTGGTTGGCGCCATGTTTGCTGCATTGGGATCTGGTTGGCGCCATGTTTGCTGCATTGGGATCTGGTTGGCACTGTGTGTTGCATTGGGATCTGGTTGGCACTGTGTGTTGCATTGGGATCTGGTTGGTGCCATGTTTGCTGCATTGGGATCTGGTTGGCACTGTGTGTTGCATTGGGATCTGGTTGGCGCCATGTTTGCTGCATTGGGATCTGGTTGTCGCCATGTTTGCTGCATTGGGATCTGGTTGTCGCCATGTTTGCTGCATTGGGATCTGGTTGTCGCCATGTTTGCTGCATTGGGATCTGGTTGGCACTGTGTGTTGCATTGGGATCTGGTTGGCACTGTGTGTTGCATTGGGATCTGGTTGGTACCATGTTTATTGTATTGGGGTCTTGTTGGCGCCATGTTCAATTGCTTCTTGAAGGCATGGAACAAGGCAGAAGAAGTTGAACAGGTTAAGAGGAAATGGCCCAGTGGTGCTGCCAGGTCTTGGCATAAGACTCATCTCAGTGTAGGGAAATTTATTGGCATAACCCCTTAGATGCCGCATTCAGTAATGACCACGGCATCTGGGTGGCTAAACAGACCAACAGGGCTACTCTGTCCCCACTCAGTCCCCAACTACATGGAGTGAAGGGGTTATCTTGGTAAATGGAAGCCCAGGTTTGCCCCATAGTAGTACACAGCGGTACATAAGGGAAGGTTTCATTGTTACAGCCGCCCCCTTTCTGACCCTGGCCGGCCATTGCTCTCCTAAATCATGACAATAATCATCAGAAGAGTGGAGACGACTCCACCTCTAATCCTTCACCCTCTGCCGCTGTCCTGAAGTCCTGATGCAGAAAACTGTGCCGGTCACCTAAAAATATTGTCCTGGGGTTAATAAGAGCACGGTGAGGATGAAAAAACAAAAACATACAAACAAAACTTCAGGCAGAAAAGGGTTAACGCTAGGGTTGAGCGATCAGGATCGGAAAAGATCAGATTCCGATTGGTGATCGAGTAAATTTCACGATCGCGATCGGAATTCCGACCCGATCTTTTCCAGCGGGATCGAGGTCGGAGGTTATCTCAAGATCGGCTCAACCCTCAAGTGACTTTTCCCATAGAGAAGCATTGATTAGGGTTCAGGATTGGGATCGGGAAAGATCGGATTCCGATCGGCGATCGAGCAAATCTCACGATTAGGATCGGCTGGAAAATGATCAGAAATCGGATTTTAAAATTTTTGTACCATTAATATTAGTGATATTGTTACTTTTATACCAATTTTTTTTTTAAATTATTTTAACTTTATTACTCTTTTTATATTTTTGCCATTTTTATTGATTATTTTTTATATTTTTCACACATTTTATTTTATTATTTTTCGTACATTTAGACCCGTTCTCGTCTCCTCGTAGAGCTTTGATCTCTGAGCAGCCGGTGTTGTTTCTCTATATGAATAGCCTTCCAGGGATTTCCATGTCACCTGACGGGTTGATATTTTTGATCTTTTATTGCCGCTCTCTATAATTTGACATAACTGCAGATTAACCCCGCATGGCCCCTTCCCTCTGATTATTGTATAGTATATAATCTATGAGTTGTCTCCTCTTCCTCCTCCGCCTCCGGTCAGTAATTAATAGCCGTCCCTTACTAAGGACTCCCCGGCCTCCCACACATCTCATCTGTCTCTCAGACCTCCTGACGCTCCTCCTCTTTGTACAGATTTATATACCTTCAGCTCTGGAGAGACGTTACAAGCAATTTTCGCATTACATGGCGGTAATTACTCTGGAGAGTCTTGAGTGAGGCCATAAATGGCGCTATTATATAGAGGACTCTCCGCAGTCATTATGTCATTAACAATGTGTCATAAAATGTAGCCAATATTCACTGCGCTGCCCGGCGGACTATACACAGACAAACACTATATACACATCTGTATATACAGGGGCTGCCGGGTGTGATGGAGCTGGAGTGTCCCTTTAGATATCAGATAACATGGCTCTTGGCTTTTATAGTGGTCTCCAAACTCAAGTACAATGAAACTTGGCTTAGGAGAAAGCGACGAGTTTGATGGTTACAGAATTGTCTAATGAGAAATCTGACGTGTGGTTACATTGTATCACAAATGGGTAACGTGAACAGAAGCAAAAAAAGTCTGAAAATCTACGTATTATTATCCCTTCACGACATCCATTGGATATTTAAACATGGCGTCCTCTATAGCTGAGCATGCACCATGCCACCACTGCATCGGAGAGCTCACTTAAACGTTTCCCATCCTTCCGGGGTTCCAAGCGTGAATAGTGTCAGTTATTAAGTTTCTATGGCAGGAATTTCTGTATAAACATCAAAGGGGTTTGATTTTGTTCTATATTTCTATATAGATGTATATACTGTGTCTATGTGAATGGGCTCCAGTCTATTGTCGCCTACGGCCATGACTGTGCTGTAAAGCAGGTCACTAAATGCTGTTACCAGAGCAGAGAAGAAGAACAGAAAATAGAATAGAACAGAATCAGAAAGTACAAATGGGTGACACCGGCCTCGAAACCCTTTAACTTCCTGTAACTCAAGGGGGCATCACAGGTATTAACATCCCTAGCATGGCCATATTGGGGTGCATTGCTGGCCCCTAGAACGAGATCTGGGGCTGGTGAACCATTGCCATGACAGCTGGGAGTCTATTGTAGGGTTATATGGCGTCTCTGTATCAAATACGAATATCGAAAATTGAGAAATGCCTGTGCAGGAAGGGGTTAAAGTGGAGCCGAGCTGTAAAGTAGATTGGTAGGTATGACTATGGCCCAGCCTGTGGCCGCCCCCATGACCTCCAGCCCTGCTTCTATTACTATATATGCCATATTGCTATACAACCAGTTTTGCATGAATTTGGTTTTATGATCCGGCCGTCCTAAGTCCCCAGCAAGACCCCTCATGAATTATGTAAAGCCCATCTATAGGGACATGTACGAGGTTATCCGAGATCTCTCAGCATCGTGTTATATCTGATGTATAGATGACATTGTGTTATATCTGATGTATAGATGACATTGTGTTATATCTGATGTATAGATGACATTGTGTTATATCTGATGTATATATTACATTGTTATATCTGATGTATAGATGACATTGTGTTACATCTGATGTATAGATGACATTGTGTTATATCTGATGTATAGATGACATTGTGTTATATCTGATGTATAGATGACATTGTGTTACATCTGATGTATAGATGACATTGTGTTATATCTGATGTATAGATGACATTGTGTTACATCTGATGTATAGATGACATTGTGTTATATCTGACGTATATATTACATTGTTATATCTGATGTATAGATGACATTGTGTTATATCTGACGTATATATTACATTGTTATATCTGATGTATAGATGACATTGTGTTACATCTGATGTATAGATGACATTGTGTTATATCTGATGTATAGATGACATTGTGTTATATCTGATGTATAGATGACATTGTGTTATATCTGATGTATAGATGACATTGTGTTATATCTGATGTATAGATGACATTGTGTTATATCTGACGTATATATTACATTGTTATATCTGATGTATAGATGACATTGTGTTATATCTGATGTATAGATGACATTGTGTTACATCTGATGTATAGATGACATTGTGTTATATCTGATGTATAGATGACATTGTGTTATATCTGATGTATAGATGACATTGTGTTATATCTGATGTATAGATGACATTGTGTTACATCTGATGTATAGATGACATTGTGTTATATCTGACGTATATATTACATTGTTATATCTGACGTATATATTACATTGTTATATCTGATGTATAGATGACATTGTGTTATATCTGACGTATATATTACATTGTTATATCTGATGTATAGATGACATTGTGTTGCACGATCTGTATGTAAATCTCCAGGCATCTACGTTGCAGCCTTCTTGAGCTTCGTTGCACATTCATGAGGCTTTTTATACAATATGATGGCAAATACAAGAATAGTCAGTAAGTAGTTCATGCTCAGGAATATCGGAGACTGTAACTGGAACAAATGCGCTGGGGGGAGGGGGGTCTGTGGTCTCTTCGGGACTTTGCGTCCTTCAATTAAAGTTAGGAAGCCTTTGATTTCAATGTAACAGAGCTGAGTGTGTCAACGGGCAAATCTCAAGATCATATGACAATGTCTGTGTATAGGAAGAATGTGCCTACATAGGCAGTACAGAGACTTACAAGTCATTCCTGCTCCACTAGGGATTCTGGGTAAAAAATATGCAAATCTATTCTCCAGGATGTAATTAGGAGAACAGTGCACTCTGTACGCCGCCCTCTAGAGGGCAGCATCCTTAACATCATGCATGACTATAGACCTATAGTCTCTCACTCTGCCAAATCAGTATCACTACGCTATGCTGAGGATGGCCCAATAGGCCAAAACAGCACTGTCCATAGCTGGGAATCTGTCACTTTTGGAATAGAAATACTAATTTGACAATTAAATCCGCATCATGATTAAATAGACATGCATGATGTTAAGGATGCTGCCCTCTAGAGGGCGGCGTACAGAGTGCACTGTTCTCCTAATTACATCCTGGAGAATAGATTTTCATATTTTTTACCTTGTATATAGGAAGTTATAAGAGTCCAAATTTAACCCTCTGCATCTCTGGACATCTTTTTCAGTTCTAGGCCACTGATCAGCTACAATTATTACTTTGAGCCTCTTAAAGGTAAAATCCACCCGTATAATCACATATTGAGCTATTTATTATTATTTATCCTGATGATAATCCCCTTCACTTACATCCTATGTTATACTCCAGAGCTGCGCTCACTATTCTGCTGGTACAGTCACTGTGTACATACATTACATTACTTATCCTGTATTATACTCCAGAGCTGCACTCACTATTCTGCTGGTGCAGTCACTGTGTACATACATTACTTATCCTGTATTATACTCCAGAGCTGCGCTCACTATTCTGCTGGTACAGTCACTGTGTACATACATTACATTACTTATCCTGTATTATACTCCAGAGCTGCGCTCACTATTCTGCTGGTGCAGTCACTGTGTACATACATTACATTACTTATCCTGTATTATACTCCAGAGCTGCGCTCACTATTCTGCTGGTGCAGTCACTGTGTACATACATTACATTACTTATCCTGTATTATACTCCAGAGCTGCGCTCACTATTCTGCTGGTACATTCACCGTGTACATACATTACATTACTTATCCTGTATTATACTCCAGAGCTGTGTTCACTATTCTGCTGGTACAGTCACTGTGTACATACATTACATTACTTATCCTGTATTATACTCCAGAGCTGCGCTCACTATTCTGCTGGTGCAGTCACTGTGTACATACATTACAATACTTATCCTGTATTATACTCCAGAGCTGTGCTCACTATTCTGCTGGTACAGTCACTGTGTACATACATTACATTACTTATCCTGTATTATACTCCAGAGCTGCGCTCACTATTCTGCTGGTGCAGTCACTGTGTATATACATTACATTACTTATCCTGTATTATACTCCAGAGCTGCGCTCACTATTCTGCTGGTGCAGTCACTGTGTACATACATTACATTACTTATCCTGTATTATACTCCAGAGCTGCGCTCACTATTCTGCTGGTACAGTCACTGTGTACATACATTACTTATCCTGTATTATACTCCAGAGCTGCGCTCACTATTCTGCTGGTGCAGTCACTGTGTACATACATTACATTACTTATCCTGTATTATACTCCAGAGCTGCGCTCACTATTCTGCTGGTACAGTCACTGTGTACATACATTACATTACTTATCCTGTATTATACTCCAGAGCTGCGCTCACTATTCTGCTGGTGCAGTCACTGTGTACATACATTACATTACTTATCCTGTATTATACTCCAGAGCTGCGCTCACTATTCTGCTGGTGCAGTCACTGTGTACATACATTACATTACTTATCCTGTATTATACTCCAGAGCTGCGCTCACTATTCTGCTGGTACAGTCACTGTGTACATACATTACATTACTTATCCTGTATTATACTCCAGAGCTGCGCTCACTATTCTGCTGGTACAGTCACTGTATATATACATTACGTTACTTATTCTGTACACAGATGTTAATATCCTGTGCCTCAGAACAAAATATCTAACAGCGCCCCCACCTGTCTTGTGTTGCTTACAATTGTGCTTTGTTATGTTACAGAGGGGTCTTGTTTCCTGAAGATCGCAGTTCTCAGGTATAATCGCTCCCCTGCGCCCCTAGAGGGGACACAAGTAAACAGATGGTGCTCTCTAATCACCTACATATAGTTAATGCTCTGATATTGTGGATTCTTCTTATTACCTTAATGAGAGATGTTCAGGAAAGATAGGACTGATACAATGTAATTATCGCCACTACTAATTGTTTACTGTGCAATTACAATAGCTCCAGATGACAATCGGCTTCTCAGGAACATTCCTGACAATGAGTTTTAATTAAAAATTACTTTACAGACTTAATGAGCTTCTTCTACTATTATCACTTATTATCTATACCTGGTTATAGAAAGGTGACACAGTGACTCCTGGGCCGGGGCTTGTAACAAAACTTATAGGGGATGACTATACAAGAACTCGCTCAGTCATTGCTCCCTGCACTTGCTCGGTCATTGCTCTGTGCTCTTGCTCAGTCATTGCCATGTTCACTTGCTCGGTCATTACTCCGTGCACTTGCTAAGACATTGCTCCCTGCACTTGCTCGGTCATTACTCCGTGCACTTGCTAAGACATTGCTCCCTGCACTTGCTCGGTCATTACTCCGTGCACTTGCTAAGACATTGCTCCCTGCACTTGCTCGGTCATTACTCCGTGCACTTGCTAAGACATTGCTCCCTGCACTTGCCCGGTCATTGGTCCGTGCACTTGCTATGTCATTACTCCGTGCACTTGCTCGGTCATTGCTCCTTGCACTCGCTCGGTCATTGCTCCGTGCTCTTGCTCAGTCATTGCTCCTTGCACTTGCTCGGACATTGCTCTGTAGACTTGCTCAGTCACTGCGCCGTGCTCTTGCTCAGTCATTGCTATGTGCACTTGCTAAGTCATTGCTCCCTGCACTTGCTCAGTCATTGCTCCCTGCACTTGCTCAGCCATTGCTATGTGCACTTGCTCGGTCATTGCTTTGTGCACTTGCTCAGTCATTGCTCCATGCACTTGCTCCTCTTTGGAGTCATTCATTTCACAGACCTCTCCTATCTCACTATATCACCATTACTCTGAGTACTGAAGGTATTAATAGTGAGAAATCCTTCATATAGTGTCTTGGATCAGTTCTTATTTCTTGGGGAGTTGCCTTTACTCGGGTAAACAAAGGGTTACTGTACGTGGCACCCATTGAAATCAATGGAAAGTTCATAACTTGCACACACATGCCTGATCCTCCTCCAGCGGGGGCCCTTGGGGGCCATCATCCCACTGCCCAGGTTCCTCAGTATATTGCATCAATGTAGCAGATTTGTTTGTACTCATCTCTGATCACATATAAAGGACATTGAGGCCGGAGAGCGCGCTGTATCACCTGACTATACGGGGTTAATCATAGAGACCATTCACTTATTTATTTCCATAACAATAATTGATTTTCCGCTGGAGATGTATCTCGTATCCGAGTAGCTGAGACCTGGAGGTTTTCTGCATTCATTGAATTAATAGGATATTCCAGGACGCTCTGTGTGGCTCAGACTTATATATTCATAGTGTAGACACCAGGAGAACACTCCATAGGGGACGGCTCATGTATATACTATGTGTTTGCTTTGTAATCATTTCTTATCTGGTCGCTTCTCATATAACTTTAGTGAAAAATGTAGCTGTTTTCTGCCTAAAAACATCTCTAAAATTGCTGCCTCTAGGCATCTCCCTTCTTGCTAATCTGCATAGTTTTGCATATCTTTCCCTGCTTGTACACTGCACAGAAAGGAGTCTGCAGTTTCTCACAGCTCACCGTGATTGTAAGGAGAGTCTGTCTACTTCTGACTAGCTACTTGTGTTACTGCTGGTGGGATGTTAGTCACAGACAATAAGCAGATTTCCTGGGATCTGTTTAGTTGCATCATAACCTGTATTTGCAGTCCAGTGTTCCTGGCTCTCCTATATTTTGGTTACTTGGACTTTCTGGGCTATTTTTTTTTCCTATTATACTGTTACTCCTAGCAGATTTACATATAGAGATGCCAGTAGTAGTAGTAATGGATAGGGGAAGGAGCAGCCTATGTTTTACTGTACAAGGACACAGACACAGCGTGAAAGCAAAAATGTGCTGCAGACATAGAAATTGATGCCCAGCAAGACCCTTCAACTTTTTATGAAAATTGTAGTTAAAGGTTACCCTTTATTCTCTAAAAGTTCCCCTTTCAGAGCTTCTCTGGAGGCGGCCATATTGGTGGAGGCACACACTGCCCTTCTGTATTGTCTGTATAGAGAGTGCAGCGGTAGATTAGTCTCCATGATGTGATTTATTGCAGGTCGTCCTCCCGAGACCAGGCAGTGACTGTATCTGTCAAAATGGACAAATATATAAATACACGTCCACTTTTCCTTCAGAGGGGCTATCTGATTTTTGTAGGGGCCCCCCAACCATAACTCAGGGAAATGATGAGATAAATTCAATTAATGCAAATCTACACAATCACCACGTTCCGAAAAAGTCCAATGACATCATCAGTCCGTTGTTGGCTCCACTTCTTGAACTTGAAATTTTTTGAATATTCTTAACAGACTGAGATGGTTACAAACTAATTTCCCAATCTCTACTTCTAAGTTGGTTTAGACTTCAGGGCATCTCCTTGGTGTTCTGGTCCGGTCGTCCACGGGCCGCTTATTTGATAATGGGTCAGTCAATATCTGGACCCCCAACCTAGCTCATGGTATGACCCTAGGTGGTCACGGATTCTGGTAGCTTCTACTGAACTTAATCTACAGTCCATCCAGAGTAGGACATAAGACCAAATAGAATGAAGAGCGAGAGTTTCCATGGAGCAAGCCAGCTGTCCAGATAGTTGAAGTCTTAAGGAAGGCAATGGAGGATCTAAAGAATAGTGCCATTAGGTAAAGGGCCTGTATAGTTCTATATTCCCTTGCAGCTTTGGTTGTGAGTGGAGAATCAATCCTGATGTGGCCGACCACTACTATACTATACTATACGACCATCAGTAAAGTTACTCCCAAGTCTATAGACACTTCTCGTCTTACGATAGCAAAGAATCCGTCTTCGAGCCTCCAGCACATCCAGTCCCGAGGGTCTCATTTCCTTGTGCTGGTGCACCTGTCCCTGCCGAAGATACAGAACTGACAGTCTTATGAGAAGACATCAGTGCGCGGTTGGTGCGTCTGACAGGAGTCTGAAGTGCAGCGTTATCTTAGTGATGGCCTTCCACAGCTATGACAGACATCAGCCCCAGCGGAGGATATTCAGCCATGATGGAGCCTATTATATGCTAACAGTCTATCAGCAGGTGACAGCAGACGCAGCGCCCTCTGGAGCCCATCACAGCGCCGCCGCGCTCATCCTGCTGATCTCTATTCACACTTGTTACAATGTCAATCTATTGCCTGTAATCTCTACAAGAATGGAGACAATGTGTCATTATTTGTCAGCGGTACACAATGTGCCCAACAAGGAAAGAGTTAAGTGCTCACATCCAAAGCAAACCCGATGTATTTACGACCTCAAGGCAACGCAGCGCGCGAGTACAACACGTATATGGTGTATTGTAATAATATCTCAGGGCCGTGTAATGGTTCTGTGCATCATTACTAATACATAATCAATGCAAAGACTTCTGTGTGTCTGAAGTGTCTGTAATTTAGAGTGAGCGCCCCCTGGGTGCCTGGAGGGGCAGCGCTCTGCTGTGTGGCCCTACCATTAGTTACTGAGGGTTTCTTCGGTGCCTTTCAGTTCATTTTATTGCTACCAGGATGAGAGAATCTGAATCCAGGATTGTCTATAGTGTTCTGTGGATCCAAGACGTTTCCATCTAGTCGTATAAATAATAGACCGAAGTACAGTAAGGACTTAGAGGAGACGTCCAACCACCCATCAGCAGAGGTCGCACCCCATGTGTGACCCACCTTATTGTCCAGGACCACTGACATTCTGCTTCACTCAGGGATCATGGCCGCCAGGTAAGTTACTGGCTCTGTCACGCTGTTCTTTGCCCTGCCAGTTGCTGCTCGTCCTCCGCTGATGTGGCCACCCTTGTGCATTGTCTTGAAGATGCTTAAATTTACAGTAGGTTCCTGACTCTTTCTTGTTCCTGGTAGGCTCACCTGTCCTGCATTCTGCTTATTACCCCGGCCTTTGACCTGCACCCTGCTGTTTATCCATGTCTGACCCCAAACCTACGAGCTGCCTGTCCTGTTCCCTTCTTTGGGAATCCCTCTTTTCTTGAAAGGTCTCCTAACATTAAGATAATCATAGAGTGCCCCTCTGCTGACAACACCTTGCAGAGACCCCTAATTTCCCTGCAGCGCCTCCACAGGAGAGATGAAGTATTACACAGTTCCTGTTGTCAGCATAAGACTCTGCTCACATCTGTGCTGCTGCGCAGTATAACAGAAGAATGAAGATGACGCAGTCCAGAATCCACCGACACTATTAACTACAATGGGGTCAAATTTCCATCATGGACTCCATCATCCTAGGACTTCACAGCCTCATGCCGTATAAAAATACAGTACATGGTCGCGTTACAACTGGGTCATAAGTTCCCTCTAATGTCTCCCAGCACTAATTTCAATTATTTTTCTTCATTTTCGGTCAATTCCTTTATATAATTATAATATTTTGATATGTATTTTGATATTTTCCACGTACCTATTTCTTAGTCTTTTCTCCTCATGTATTACATGTATTCTTATATTTTCCATGTATCCATTTCTTAGTCTTCTCTCCGCATGTATTACATGTATTCTTATATTTTCCATGTATCCATTTCTTAGTCTTCTCTCCGCATGTATTACATGTATTCTTATATTTTCCATGTATCCATTTCTTAGTCTTCTCTCCGCATGTATTACATGTATTCTTATATTTTCCATGTATCCATTTCTTAGTCTTCTCTCCGCATGTATTACATGTATGTTTATCTCATCTTCTCTGTTATTCGTTTAGTATTTTGCATTTCATTCTTTTGATTATTTCTTGTTACATTTATTTCATGGATTATTGTTACTTTCTGGATTATTTCTGTGTTTGTTCCATGTCTTTCCTCCTCTGTTTATTATTGTATATTTTGTATCTTTCATCTCTTTATTGGCTGAATTCTTTTTGTGCCTTTTACAGATGAAAGCAAATAAGTAAATACATCTATAAAATGTTACAGGACAGAGAAACAGGAACGAGCGCTGACACCGAGATCGAGGGCACAATATAAAATAAACCCCATTTAGCTGTAAAAATAAATGACACACAGGAAGTAAATGAAACGCAGCGCGGCGCTCGTATAAAACACATTATAAAGCAGCTGCCGGCGACGTCCGTAGATCAGAGTGTAATAAACACAGCGCTATCGGCGTCCACCGCCGCCCACAGCGCATTACACGCAATAATCCCTGTAATTTTACATTTCATCTCTGATATCAGACAATTCTGTGACAACCTGAGGTGCCGCAATATAGAAGCAGGAATATGGACAAAGAAAGGACAGAAACACAATAACATCAGGTATTGGAAAAAAACAACAGAAAAACACAAAATCGCTCACAGAAATGTGGAGCTGAAATCCGTGCGCAGACTGGCAAGTAGGGATCAATGAACGCTGAGACAGAGATCAGGGAGGAAACACCTGGAGAAAGAAGCATTATTCCTCTATAGAATATGATATACAGTACTAGAAATGATGAAATGTATAATAAATAGTGTATACAGCAGCAGCCACATATCAGGCACAGGCTGTTGATAAGTTCCATGCACACGTCCTCGCCAGGTGTCTTGCGCCTTTTTTTGCACCTACATAATAAATACGGTGCAGACACAGAACAGAATGGTAATGAAAGAAGCAGAAACAAGTGACCTCTCCGGATCTGCAAAGATGGCTTCAATAATGTAATGTAATACCCAGATACATAGTGCCAGGTAATACCCAGATACATAGTGTCAGGTAATACCCAGATACATAGTGCCAGGTAATACCCAGATACATAGTGCCAGGTAATACCCAGATACATAGTGCCAAGTAATACCCAGATACATAGTGTCAGGTAACACCCAGATACATAGTGTCAGGTAATACCCAGATACATAGTGTCAGGTAATACCCAGATACATAGTGCCAGGTAACACCCAGATACATAGTGTCAGGTAATACCCAGATACATAGTGTCAGGTAATACCCAGATACATAGTGCCAGGTAATACCCAGATACATAGTGCCAAGTAATACCCAGATACATAGTGCCAAGTAATACCCAGATACATAGTGCCAAGTAATACCCAGATACATAGTGTCAGGTAACACCCAGATACATAGTGTCAGGTAATACCCAGATACATAGTGCCAGGTAATACCCAGATACATAGTGTCAGGTAATACCCAGATACATAGTGTCAGGTAACACCCAGATATTATTATTATTATTATTTATTATTATTATTGTTATTAATCTGGTTAATAATAATACATTTTATTTATAATAAATACAATTTATTATAAATAAAATTTATTATTATTACCCAGATACATAGTGCTGTGTAATACCCAGATATATAAACATGTAATAACCAGATATATAAACATGTAATAACCAGATATATAAACATGTAATAACCAGATACATAGTGTCATGTAATAACCAGATATATAAACATGTAATAACCAGATACATAGTGTCGTGTAATACCCATATACTTATGGCATCATTCTATAGAGTACATACAAGTGAAAGATATATAGTACATATACTGTATAACACTGTGAGAATAATGTTCTGTGATTTCTCCAGTGCGTTCACCACTATTCAGCCAGGGCTACTGAGGGAGAAGCTGAACCTTGGTGGAGGGACCATCACCGGTCCTACTGGATCCTAGACTACCTGACACCCCGCCCTCAGTATGTGAGAGCCCAGGACTGTGTGTCTGACACTGTGATCTGTAGTACGGGGGCACCACAAGCTCCAGCTCTCGCCCCTGCTCACACTGTACACGGCTGACTTTAAGCACAACTCCTCCAGCTGTTACTTACAGAAGTACTCCGATGTCTCTGCTATAGTCGGCCTTATCACTGATGGCGATGATAGGGAATACAGAGACTTATACCGGGACTGTGTGGACTGGTGTCAGCAGAATCAGCTCAGGATTAATGCCGGGAAGACCAAGGAGATGGTGGTGGACTTTAGTAAACGGAGAGGTGCTCCGACCCCGGTAGAGATCCAAGGAACATGTATTGAGATAGTCAGGACCTATAAGTATCTGGGCGTGCTCCTCAATAATAAACTAGACTGGGCTGATCACCTGGAGGCGCTGCACAGAAAGGGCCACAGCAGACTCTACCTGCTCAGGAGGCTGAGGGCCTTCGGAGTACAGGGGCCACTTCTTAGGGCCGGGGGTCCAGGGGATACTTCTTAGGGCCGGGGGTCCAGGGGACACTTCTTAGGGCCTTCTTCAACTCTGTGGTTGTCTCAGCCATCTTTTTCGGTGTGGCCTGCTGGGGGCGCTGTATATCAACCAGGGACAGAAATAGACTTGACAGGCTGATCAGGAGGGCCAGCTCTGTCCTGGGGAGCCCCTTGGACCCAGTACAGGTGGTGGGTGACAGAAGGATAGTGTCTGTGGTGACCTCCATGCAGGAGAACAAATCCCACCCCATGTATGGGACCCTGATGGGACTTGGCAGCACTGTAAGTGACCGACTGCTTCACCCCAAGTGTGAGAAGGGGCTATCGCAGGTCCTTCCTTCCAACCGCGACCAGACTGTATAATCTACATCAGACCAAGCGAAGACACTCCGCACAGAGAACTAATGATTATGACCATGAGGTCTTCCTCTTTCTCTTCCGTTCCTTAGCTGCTATGGACTCCTAGTATATCTTCTCTTCTCAGCATATGTGTGTCCTGTAATATATTCCTTTGTATTATCCTGTATCTGTATTACTAGGCTGCTGTAACATACTGAAATTTCCCCAATGTGGGACTATTAAAGGATTATCTTATCTTATTTTATCTTATCTTATAATATATACTGTATAATACCATCCAAATACAGTGCAAGAGAACCCGTGTTCTGTGAATAGTGAATCAGTCTCGGGATGTCTTTGTAAGCTTACAGGATGAGCCCTACTTGGGTCAGAGGTCACAATATCTGTGTAAAGCGCTGCGAAATATGATGGCGATATATAAGGAAGCAAAACAAATACAAAACATCAAAGGTGGAGAAGTTTTCACACAAACGTTCAGTGAAAGCTGCTGTAAAACTCGGTGGACTTTTTCCATCTGCAGCCGGAGCCTTGGTATCATCTTCCTGCTGAGCCTTTGACACATCTAACAATCTGAGGTGTCTCGGAGCGTAGTGCAGGCTCTTGTCATTAAGCTGCCGTGTCCTCCCCGGAGCTGCGCTCACACCTCAGCAGGATAAAGGCCATTGCATTGTCCCTGATATAATACACCAGATGTGAGAACATTAGTATATAGACAGGCTGGAGCTCTCAGCCTGTTACTGCACCCCCTGCTGTCTGGGTAGGAGTATTTCTCTATATAACACTTGTGGTGGTGGAGATGGCGGTATTTATTCACTCATCACATCCCTCCATTCTTTCATCTCATCGCTCTGACATTCTCTCTGCTGAGTAATTGATCATTACGACATAACGGAGGAGAAGATGGAGCGACGTGAAGATGATTGGTGGCTGCATGGTAAGGACTGGTGCAAGTGATTGATACAAAGTATACATCGCACCTAGTATATATCATCATACACAGTACACATCAGATACAGAGATTCAGCAGACAGTATTACACGTTAGGATTAGATACAGCAGCTCAGGATACAGTATCCTACAAGGCAGGATTAGATACACGACTCAGTAGGACACTATTCTGGGAGAGTATTTTACATGACATGACGGGGCCTTCATTGTCCCCCTCCTCAATATCCTAAAACCTTCTCCCTTTTCTCTTCTTCCTTCCAAATCTTCAAGACTTCACCTTTTATTGCCTCGCCCTACAGTGTTATGGGGGCAAAGTAAAGATTGAATCGACCCCTCCAGAATGAAGAAACCAATATGATTCCTGCTCACTTTTGTTTCCTTTCAGCTGACTGCACTTTTCTATTCACCTGGGGCAAGTGGAGAAAACCTTCTGAGCCATGAAAAAAACGCCAACATCAAATATTCATTAGCGAGCGGCGGAGACGGATTCTGAGGCCAAATGCAAAAAAAAGCAAGAGGCAAAGTTATAAGGAAATAATGAAAGATTTAATTCAATCATTCTTTGGCTGATATGAAAGAACTTCAGGCGGAAATATTTGCAGACGAAAGTTTTCGGAGTTTAGTTCCGTAACTTTTTCCAAGTGTGCGATATGCGTCGGATAACAGCTTCATTATACGAGACGTGGGAGGTTTATTTATTAAAGCTGGGAGAGGAGACGTTCTAGAAACGACAATGGTGGGGAAAGGAAGAACGTTATACTTTGTATCAAAAAGATAAAACGCAACATAAACAAGGAAAACAACAACAATACCGCCATCTCCAGCGCCACGCAGGCAGCGGCAATTACTGGTTCACTTTGAGAGCTGGTAATTATAGATTTACTTTATATATGCAAATGATTCTTTATCTCTCCTCTCCGGGATCAAACGCTGCGTCGCCGCCACTTCTCTCTTAATTGACTTTATTCAGTTAATACAATAGAGGATTATACTGACCGCTCGCACCGTGATGGAAATACCGAAATGGAGGTTAATAAGGGCCTACGCGCTCCGCACAAAGCCCCGCCAGCCCACGACTCTCTACACGGCGGTTGACGCAACTTGTGACACTGTATGAGAGGGAAAAATACCGCTATAATATGACGTCAAGAAAATCAATAAGGAGTAACTCTATATTGTATGGAAAACAGACATATGGGATTTTTACCCCAAATATTGCCGCACATTTCCATATCATACCCACAAAATAATACCTCCATAATATCCTACTATAAAGGTGAAAGTATGTGTGTTTAGATGTTTGTTCCTCAATCACACGTACACGGGCAAACGGATTTGTCTGAAAATGCGCACATACATACCTTGGGTCCCGGATTGAATGATAGGCTACATGGAATTCCCGTACACCACCGCAATTCACTCCCGTGCCCAGTGCTTCTCACGGTTCAATTCGCTGCAGGACCTGGCACGCTGCAGGACCTGGGATGACGCCCAGCCCTTTCAGCAGCCCACCTGATTGGGTGCCGCTTCTCTCTGTAGGCGGAGTTATCGTCCGGCCGCCGTCCACACCAACATGGCGTCTCTGAGAGGTCTGGAGCGTCCTGCACAAGGGCCTCTACTCTGGGGCAGCGACAAATCCATACACTGCCCCACCTGTGTGGCCTCACCACGGGACCGCAGTGCTGTGCCGCGACCGGACAGGGGGTCGCCTGCGCCGCACTCTGGAATGCCGGTTCGGCCAGCTGTCCTGCAGCATCTGTCGTCTCTGGACACTACAAGTCGGAACATCGGTGCACGGGAAGCCCAGGCTGTGATGAGGACGGGGCCACAGGTTGGTAGGTGGAAAGGGGACACACAGCCAGCAGGGTCTGGTGGGGGGAAAAGGGGGCACGGGGTAGGTAAGATGGGGGAAGGGGGCATGGGGTAGGAGGAAGGAGTGACCACATGGGAGAGCGGGTAGGGACAAAGGGGGGCACCAGGAGGGAGACCAGGTAAAGAGTTCCAGCGGGCCGCAGGGTTGGGGGAGGCACGGGGTAGGTAAGAAGGGGGAAGGGGGTAGGGGGAAAAAGGGGGCACGGAGTAAGTAACACGGGAGAAGGGGGCATGTGGTTAGGGGGGGAAGGGGGCACGTTTCTGGGGGGCAAAGGGGGACGGGGTAGGAGGAAGGAGTGACCACATGGGGAAGCGGGTAGGGAGAAAGGGGGGGTGGCGGGCACCAGGAGGGAGAGGAGGTAAACAGTTCCAGTGGGCCGCAGGGTGGGCCGCGAGGGTCCATGGACCCACATGTGTAGGAAGGGCCCGCTGCGGACACAAGGCAAAGGAACAAGCCTGCGCACCGCTCCAGGTGGGTCCCGCAGGGGGTCGGGGTTCCGCGGACGAAGTCGCGGGTAAAAGTGGTATGTTAATAATCCTATTATACAGTACGTATAGACTACAATGCGTATGAGCTGCATTATCTAAATAATACCGCAAATATATTCTATTATAGAAAGTTCGCAAATACCACATATACACAACAGAAACGTTTTCTAATTAATCTATTAATTTGAAGCCCCTCCTACTCATTGAGGCTCCTCCCCTTACATTACGTACAACAGTTTCCATAGAACCTGCTTCTTGTTACTTTGTAATCTTTCTTGCAGTAGAATTGCACTGACTTCCTGATGAGCTTGTGCTGACACACAGCAGCCAGTCAGAGCGAGCAGAGCTGCAGTGTAAATCAGGTGGGATGAGGAAAGTATTAAATGTAAGACTCCCTAAATCTTCTGTAGACAACACAACTAAATATAAGTCCCTGGCCATATCTGTGCCCTCATGTATCAGAGCTGCAGTATAAAGCAGAAGGGTCATCCCTGTGCCATAGCAAAGCAATGCTGTAGTGTAAAGTATGGAAGACAAAGTAGCAGTCAAAGTTCTGGAGATGAACGTAATACTCCAGACCAACACTGCAGGCAAGCCCTCGACTATCACAGTGGACGCACATGACAAACTCAGCTCTGCTACATCTGTAGTCAGTAGATTTATCAAGTTGACAGTAGCGGGGTTCGCTCTTTGATGATTTAATACAGGCCGCCTTCCTCATCTTATGGCATATGGAAGAATTCCTCTATATCGCTTACAGATGTAGCAGAGCTGACTTTGTCATTTGGCACAATCCATCAAAGAATTCCACATGGGATTGGGCTGAAATAAGGATTCAATATTATCAAAGAGGAGCCGGATCTATAAATAAGCGGGAGCAATTCTCAGTAGTTTAATATATTTTTCCATCTTTCCGTCTTCTAGGAAAGAAATATCATATTTTTAAGATTAAAGTTCTAATAAAAAAACTTATATTAGGGATTACCGAGAATAGCGATCCAAAAACGGAGGAGCGATAAAGTAAGAAAATCTGAGAAAATGAGAAAAATGTATCCGAGATTGTTCAGGCAGAGCTAAGACGGTGCTGGAGATGGCAGGAGATTAGGACCGAGCCCCAACCTACAGAGCTCAGCTTTATCTGCAGCTCCAGAGCCAAAAACAGCCGAACCGCCGTCACCCGATCCCGGACACCGACCGCATGACAATGGGCAAGAAGCCGGACATACAAAATACTGACAGCACAAGTGTACAATATGGGATCATAGAGATCAACCACATGACTGTACAGAGAGGCCAAGGCGAGATCATAGAGATCAACCACATGACTGTACAGAGAGATCTACGTGAGATCATAGAGATCAACCACAAGACTGTACAGAGGGGTCAACGGGAGATCATAGAGATCAACCACATGACTGTACAGAGAGATCTACGTGAGATCATAGAGATCAACCACATGACTGTACAGAGAGATCTACGTGAGATCATAGAGATCAACCACATGACTGTACAGAGAGATCTACGTGAGATCATAGAGATCAACCACATGACTGTACAGAGAGATCTACGTGAGATCATAGAGATCAACCATAAGACTGTACAGAGAGGCCAAGGCGAGATTATAGAGATCAACCACATGACTGTACAGAGAGATCTACATGAGATCATAGAGATCAACCACAAGACTGTACAGAGGGGTCAACGGGAGATCATAGAGATCAACCGCATGACTGTAGAGAGATCTACGTGAGATCATAGAGATCAACCACATGACTGTACAGAGAGATCTATGTGAGATCATAGAGATCAACCACATTACTGTACAGAGAGATCTACGTGAGATCATAGAGATCAACCACATGACTGTACAGAGAGATCTACGTGAGATCATAGAGATCAACCATAAGACTGTACAGAGAGGCCAAGGCGAGATTATAGAGATCAACCACATGACTGTACAGAGAGATCTACGTGAGATCATAGAGATCAACCACAAGACTGTACAGAGAGATCTACGTGAGATCATAGAGATCAACCACATGACTGTACAGAGAGATCTACGTGAGATCATAGAGATCAACCATAAGACTGTACAGAGAGGCCAAGGCGAGATTATAGAGATCAACCACATGACTGTACAGAGAGATCTACGTGAGATCATAGAGATCAACCACAAGACTGTACAGAGGGGTCAACGGGAGATCATAGAGATCAACCGCATGACTGTAGAGAGATCTACGTGAGATCATAGAGATCAACCACATGACTGTACAGAGAGATCTACGTGAGATCATAGAGATCAACCACATGACTGTACAGAGAGATCTACGTGAGATCATAGAGATCAACCATAAGACTGTACAGAGAGGCCAAGGCGAGATTATAGAGATCAACCACATGACTGTACAGAGAGATCTACGTGAGATCATAGAGATCAACCACAAGACTGTACAGAGGGGTCAACGGGAGATCATAGAGATCAACCGCATGACTGTAGAGAGATCTACGTGAGATCATAGAGATCAACCACATGACTGTACAGAGAGATCTATGTGAGATCATAGAGATCAACCACATTACTGTACAGAGAGATCTATGTGAGATCATAGAGATCAACCACATGACTGTACAGAGAGATCTACGTGAGATCATAGAGATCAACCACATGACTGTACAGAGAGATCTACGTGAGATCATAGAGATCAACCATAAGACTGTACAGAGAGGCCAAGGCGAGATTATAGAGATCAACCACAAGACTGTATAGAGGGGTCAACGGGAGATCATAGAGATCAACCACATGACTGTACAGAGAGGCCAAGGCGAGATCATAGAGATCAACCACAAGACTGTACAGAGAGATCTACGTGAGATCATAGAGATCAACCACAAGACTATACAGAGAGATCTACGTGAGATCATAGAGATCAACCACAAGACTGTATAGAGGGGTCAACAGGAGATCATAGAGATCAACCATAAGACTGTACAGAGAGGCCAAGGCGAGATCATAGAGATCAACCACAAGACTGTACAGAGGGGTCAACGGGAGATCATAGAGATCAACAACATGACTGTACAGAGAGGCCAAGGCGAGATCATAGAGATCAACCACAAGACTGTACAGAGAGATCTACGTGAGATCATAGAGATCAATCACAAGACTGTACAGAGAGATCTACGTGAGATCATAGAGATCAACCACATGACTGTACAGAGAAGTCAATGTGATGTCATAGAGATCAACCACAAGACTGTACAGAGGGATCAATATAAAATCATAGAGATCAACCACAAGACTGTACAGAGAGGTCAATATGAGATCATAGAGACTAATCACGCGACTTTACAGAGAGGTCAATGTGAGATCATAGAGATCAACGACAAGACTGTACAGAGAGGTTAACGAGAGATTAGAGATGAGCGAACACTATTTGAAACTCCTGTTTCGAATAGCACGCACCCATAGGAACGAATGGACGCAGACGGCACGCAGACTTTGCCGGTGGCCAGCCGCTTGACCCCCTGCGTGCCGGCTGCGTCCATTCGTTCCTATGGGTGCGTGCTATTCGAAACAGGAGTTTCAAATAGTGTTCGCTCATCTCTATGAGAGATCATAAAGATCAATAACAAGACTGTACAGAGAGGCCAAGGCGAGATCATAGAGATCAACCACATGACTGTACAGAGAGATCTACGTGAGATCATAGAGAACAACCACATGACTGTACAGAGAGATCTACGTGAGATCATAGAGATCAACCACATGACTGTACAGAGAGATCTACGTGAGATCATAGAGATCAACCATAAGACTGTACAGAGAGGCCAAGGCGAGATTATAGAGATCAACCACATGACTGTACAGAGAGATCTACGTGAGATCATAGAGATCAACCACAAGACTGTACAGAGGGGTCAACGGGAGATCATAGAGATCAACCGCATGACTGTACAGAGAGATCTACGTGAGATCATAGAGATCAACCACATGACTGTAGAGAGATCTACGTGAGATCATAGAGATCAACCACATGACTGTACAGAGAGATCTACGTGAGATCATAGAGATCAACCACATTACTGTACAGAGAGATCTACGTGAGATCATAGAGATCAACCACATGACTGTACAGAGAGATCTACGTGAGATCATAGAGATCAACCACATGACTGTACAGAGAGATCTACGTGAGATCATAGAGATCAACCATAAGACTGTACAGAGAGGCCAAGGCGAGATTATAGAGATCAACCACAAGACTGTATAGAGGGGTCAACGGGAGATCATAGAGATCAACCACATGACTGTACAGAGAGGCCAAGGCGAGATCATAGAGATCAACCACAAGACTGTACAGAGAGATCTACATGAGATCATAGAGATCAACCACAAGACTATACAGAGAGATCTACGTGAGATCATAGAGATCAACCACAAGACTGTATAGAGGGGTCAACAGGAGATCATAGAGATCAACCATAAGACTGTACAGAGAGGCCAAGGCGAGATCATAGAGATCAACCACAAGACTGTACAGAGGGGTCAACGGGAGATCATAGAGATCAACAACATGACTGTACAGAGAGGCCAAGGCGAGATCATAGAGATCAACCACAAGACTGTACAGAGAGATCTACGTGAGATCATAGAGATCAACCACAAGACTGTACAGAGAGATCTACGTGAGATCATAGAGATCAACCACATGACTGTACAGAGAGATCTACGTGAGATCATAGAGATCAACCACATGACTGTACAGAGAGATCTACGTGAGATCATAGAGATCAACCACATGACTGTACAGAGAGATCTACGTGAGATCATAGAGATCAACCATAAGACTGTACAGAGAGGCCAAGGCGAGATTATAGAGATCAACCACAAGACTGTATAGAGGGGTCAACGGGAGATCATAGAGATCAACCACATGACTGTACAGAGAGGCCAAGGCGAGATCATAGAGATCAACCACAAGACTGTACAGAGAGATCTACGTGAGATCATAGAGATCAACCACAAGACTATACAGAGAGATCTACGTGAGATCATAGAGATCAACCACAAGACTGTATAGAGGGGTCAACAGGAGATCATAGAGATCAACCATAAGACTGTACAGAGAGGCCAAGGCGAGATCATAGAGATCAACCACAAGACTGTACAGAGGGGTCAACGGGAGATCATAGAGATCAACAACATGACTGTACAGAGAGGCCAAGGCGAGATCATAGAGATCAACCACAAGACTGTACAGAGAGATCTACGTGAGATCATAGAGATCAACCACAAGACTGTACAGAGAGATCTACGTGAGATCATAGAGATCAACCACATGACTGTACAGAGAAGTCAATGTGATGTCATAGAGATCAACCACAAGACTATACAGAGGGATCAATATAAAATCATAGAGATCAACCACAAGACTGTACAGAGAGGTCAATATGAGATCATAGAGACTAATCACGCGACTTTACAGAGAGGTCAATGTGAGATCATAGAGATCAACGACAAGACTGTACAGAGAGGTTAACGAGAGATTAGAGATGAGCGAACACTATTTGAAACTCCTGTTTCGAATAGCACGCACCCATAGGAACGAATGGACGCAGACGGCACGCAGACTTTGCCGGTGGCCAGCCGCTTGACCCCCTGCGTGCCGGCTGCGTCCATTCGTTCCTATGGGTGCGTGCTATTCGAAACAGGAGTTTCAAATAGTGTTCGCTCATCTCTATGAGAGATCATAAAGATCAATAACAAGACTGTACAGAGAGGCCAAGGTGAGATCATAGAGCTCTTAATTATCTTCAGGATGTTTAGGCTGGAGGAGTTGTCAGCCTGGGGTGATATTCGGGGGGTTGTCAGCAGAGCGAGTCTGGGGTCTGTATTGGCCTCCGCTCTTCTCCTCCGGTCATGTTCTCTACTATAAGCCAGTCCTATCTTATTTACAGCCCTGAGTCTTTGTGGTTTTATATCTCATTTTATCAATTATTAAAGGTATCATTAACATCTTAAGTGCTGTATTGATCCCGATCAGCGTCCACCACATCTAAGGCCTCCCCGGGGGCTCCGCTTGTACAACCATTTCATTAACCTTTAAGAAGACAAAAAGTGAACTTTCTACTTGACCAGAACATTTCTGAGTAATTCACTTCCTCCTTCTTACCCGGAGGTAAGGACATGAATACAGAATAATAGATCTACATATCACAGGATATATGACCTGGACAATTATCATTCAGCGAGGTAGAGAGTATACCATCCAGGACCACCCATGACCATCTATTGGGACCATATTTGACCATTTCTGCTGTTCCCCATCCTTGCTGTAGGATCTACAGCTCCATTGAGACCACTTTTGGGCCTCATTTACATCTGGAAGTCTCTAGAACCACAAACAGCCGTTTCCTTTGTATCGTTTATTATGGGAACCACAAAATTGTTACATTTTTGTCCTAAAACTCGCATGAAAATGTAAACATAAAGCTTCCATGAAACATATGTGAGGCTTTATACACGACACACGCATCTCACGTATCATATGTGATAATACAGAACACATGTCTCCGCGGTGGACAGAAAAACAACCGCAAACTTCTGCTACATCTTACTACATTCCTATAGATCGGGAGTCTGTGCCGAGATGTCTGGAAATAACTGAGAGTCACCACGAGACAGAAAATATCACAGAGAAGTCAAGTCTTAGTTCAGTCCTAAAGTCTGAGCAGCTTCTCTTTTTCGTCCTGGTGTATTTCTCGGTCGTTCTCCTGCCCGGTCTCCTTTTTCATCTTCAGTGTCTTTTCTATAACTCCTCTTCCTTGTCCTTCATCTTATTTTTGCTCTTTTTTTCCATACACTTTTCCTTCTTGTGTTCTCTTCCTCCTCGTGTTACTTTTCTTCTTACTCCTTGGTTCTTCTTCTCTTCATGTCTCAGTAACAGGCGTCCCGCTGCGATGTTACCGGTTGCTGACGTCAGTCGTCTTCTTCTCTCACCACTGACATTGGTCTCTCCTGAGCTGTGGCATCTGTTGAGTAACATCTTAAGGTTACTAGTTAGGTCGGTCCTTCTCTGATTCTGACTTTTCTCAGCACGCTATTTCTTCTTCTTACTCTATTTTTCAATCCCCTTTTCTTCTTACTCCTCTCCTAACCCTCAGCTCTGCTCTGTGTTCTCTCCCATCTTCTTAGGCACTTTCTTCTTCTTAGTTTCATTATCTTTTCTCTCCTCTCAGTCCGTTTCTTCTTCTCTTACACTTTTCCCATCTTCTCTGTCTCCAGCAGAGATGGACGAACCTCTGGAGATTCTGCTCAGGATCGGACAGTGACCCTCCAGCACATTTTGGTCCAAACATGTCCAGATAGAACGGGAAGTGAAATTGTTATAGTAGAGTCTAATAGGGGCTGTGCAAATAATAAGAGACCTTCAGATTCCCATCTTTTGGCCCGTTGGATGCCTCCTGTATCTCCTGTACTAGATTTGTTCCACCTCCCCTGTGCCTATACTTTGGGGGTCTGTAGATCCCAGAGTGTAAGAATTTATGGCAATGTATATTGTGGCAGTCAATTCATTTAATCTGAGACGAATCCTACATTGCTCTTTTTTGTTAAAATTCAAAGAATTTAGGATATTTGGGTCAAGCCAGTCTTAGAAGGAATCAGTTCTCCCAAGTCCGTCTCCAGCTTTTCCTCATACTTCACTTATACTTTCCCCATTTCTTCTTCTTCTCTTGCCTCTTCTCGTTCTCTTCCTCTCTCTGTATCTTTTCAGTCTTCATCTTCTTTCCTCATCTCTACATTTACTTTGTTTATCCTCAATCTTTGAGTCACTTTCTTCCCTGTTTCCTCATCCTTTGCCACTTCTCAGCCTTTTCCTTTTTCTCCTATAATTCCACCATCTTTATCTTTGCTCCCTTTCTTCTTACATCCTCAGTCGTGAGTTTTGTCCTCCTTCTTCTCATTCTTCATCCCTCTATCTCCTGTCTCCCTATCTTTTCAGTCTTCTTCTTCCTCTCCACATCTTCTACTTGCACTTTTCTTCTCCTCTTCATTGTTCTTCTTATCCTGTTCCTCCATCTTTTCTTTCTTCTTCTGCCTCTTCATCTTCTTGTCCTTGTGTCTTCATTCTTCCATATTCATTCCTCTACTTGCCCTCCTACCGCTCACTTCTGCTCCTCCTTCTTGTCCTTTTTCCTCCATATTCCTTGTTTTTCATATCTATAAGAGGTCTAAGGATTCTTACTCTTCTGCTTCACTTGAGTAAGATGCTCCAGTCTTGGAAACCCATGGCATCTTAAAGCAGGCCACTGACATTTGACCAGATTGTTACAGCAGGATATGTCAGAGCATTCAAGGCTGTCCCCCGGTCAGATGTCTCCAGCTCATGCACAATGTTGCATTATCCATCCATCTGTACATTTTACTTTAGAAGAGCCCTTATAAATATCTTGTGGCCAAAAACTTCCTAAACTTAATATAGACGAGTAAGAAAACCAATGTTCAGGACATCTGCTCCACCACCAAAGTCTCATAGCTCCTCGTCTTCAGCTTTTGTGTCCAGATGGAATCATGGACAAGTTTTGCCATTACTTTATAGAGGTTTACTTTTTTCCTGCAGAAGTAACCCAAAGTTCCAAGGCTCCTTTGGTAAGACTCAATAGCTGGAACCATGTGGACTTTAAGGGCTTCTTACAAAGTTGAAAGGTGTGAATACTTTCTCTAACAGCCCTAACATGGAGGACACCATAACATCTGCAGTAATGACCTCTGCACCTAGTGAGAGGTATCAGCCAGGCTTCTCATACAAAGTTACCAAGATGGCTGCAGGACTCCATACTGTTGAAGTTCCAAGATGAAAGGTTGTATCCAATAAACATGCTGAATCTGACTCGGAAATATGACACAGGGCAAAGTGGTGACTGTATCAAGAACTGTTTGAACGCGGATGTTTTTGGTCCTCCAGAAAAGACAAAAGTTTTCCCATGAACTCAAACAACAAATATAACAAAACCAGACTCATCATTCATTTTTCACCAGGCTTCTTGAATCAGAATTTTGATCACAGGATGGAGAAGAGCCAGCAGGGATGACCTCCGAGCAGCCACAATACATCGCAACTCCTTCAAAAGCCACTGACTCATGAATGATGTCTTCATGAAAGTACAGTAAGCCCCAAAGCCGGCCAACGCTGCCCTGGTGGGAGGGAAAGATCACACACTGACCTTTATAGTCCACGGACTTCGCTTCTGGCCCAACATCTGCTGTTTTCTCAGGAAGTTCTACCACAATATTCTTTATTGTACTGCAAAGTTTTAATGTTGATGTTCTTATAATGAAGCTGAAATACAAGAAAATTATCTTAGTGATTGCCGTAATCCTTATGTAAAGGCAGGTATTGTGTAGAATTACAGTATTATAGCAGTTATATTCTTATATACAGGTGGCGGTATTATAGCAGTTATATACGAGGGGGGACCCAAAACTTTCCAGAAAAGTTGTTTTTGAAGCGTGTATTTATTTTTGTGGACTAAATTCCTTCAATCTCCTTCCAAGTCCTCTCCTTTAGCGGCAATACACTTGTCAAATCTCATCTGCCATTGTTCAAAACATTTTTTAAACTCATCTACTTTGATGTGTGCAAGCGCCTGCGTCGTTTTCCTCTTCACCACGTTGGCGAAACGCTTCCCCTTGAGGTTCCTCTTCATTCGTGGGAATAAAAAAAAGTCACTGGTAGCCGTATCGGGTGAATAGGGTGGGTGGGGAAAGACAACCATGCCGTTTCGTGCCATGAAAGTGATCACCGAGATAGCGGTGTGGGCTGGTAATGAAAAAACCAATCACCAGACTGCCACATTTCGGACTTTTTTCGCCACATACTGTTGCACAACCTCTTGAGAACTCTTGAATCGAGCTCCAACTCACTCCAGACAACTCTTCGAGTTCCTCAATGGTTCGTCGTCGATCTTCACGCACAAGCTCGTTGATTTTTTGGACACTTTCATCCGTTTGGGAAGTTGACGGACGTCCAGAACGCGGTTGATCATCAATTGACATTTCACCATTTTTAAAGCGGGTGAACCACGAGTAAACTTGAGCTTGACACACAGCGTCATCCTTGTAAGCGGTCTTCAACATTTCAACGGTTTCTGATACTTTTTTCCCGAGCAGAAAGCAAAACTTCACAGCCACGCACTGCTCATAAAACTCCTCCATGAAGAAAAACGACGGCTGGACATAGCAGTTCTTGCAAGAAAATCCACTGCGGGTAGACGAAACCTTCCGCATGAACGCCGCTTGGCACACTGACTGAGAAGGCGCAGTTGAACAAATAACTAGCTGCAGAATCACGTCCTACGAAAACTGCGCGCAGCAACCTCATTCTGGAAACTTTTGGGTCCCCCTCGTACTTGTACATAGGAGTAGTACTGTATTATAGTAGATATATTCTTATATACAGGTGGCGAGAGTGTAGTAGTTATATTCTTGTACATAGGAGTAGTATTATAGTATATTCTTGTACATAGGAGTAGTATTATAGTAGTTATATTCTTGTACATAGGAGGTAGTATTATAGTAGTTATATTCTTGTACATAGGAGCAGTATTATAGTAGTTATATTCTTGTACATAGGAGCAGTATTATAGTAGTTATATTCTTGTACATAGGAGAAGTATTATAGTAGTTATATTCTTGTACATGGGAGCAGTATTATAGTAGTTATATTCTTGTACATAGTAGTAGTATTATAGTAGTTATATTCTTGTACATAGGAGCTGTATTATAGTAGTTATATTCTTGTACATAGGAGCAGTATTATAGTAGTTATATTCTTGTACATAGGAGTAGTATTATAGTAGTTATATTCTTGTACATAGGAGCAGTATTATAGTAGTTATATTCTTGTACATAGGAGCAGTATTATAGTAGTTATATTCTTGTACATAGGAGCAGTATTATAGTAGTTATATTCTTGTACATAGGAGCAGTATTATAGTAGTTATATTCTTGTACATAGGAGCAGTATTATAGTAGTTATATTCTTGTACATAGGAGCAGTATTATAGTAGTTATATTCTTGTACATGGGAGCAGTATTATAGTAGTTATATTCTTGTACATAGGAGTAGTATTATAGTAGTTATATTCTTGTACATAGTAGTAGTATTATAGTAGTTATATTCTTGTACATAGGAGCTGTATTATAGTAGTTATATTCTTGTACATAGGAGCAGTATTATAGTAGTTATATTCTTGTACATAGGAGCAGTATTATAGTAGTTATATTCTTGTACATAGGAGCAGTATTATAGTAGTTATATTCTTGTACATAGGAGCAGTATTATAGTAGTTATATTCTTGTATATAGGAGTAGTATTATAGTAGTTATATTCTTGTACATAGGAGCAGTATTATAGTAGTTATATTCTTGTACATAGGAGGTAATATTATAGTAGTTATATTCTTGTACATAGGAGGTAATATTATAGTAGTTATATTCTTGTACATAGGAGTAGTATTATAGCAGTTATATACTTGTACATAGGAGTAGTATTATAGTAGTTATATTCTTGTACATAGGAGGTAGTATTATAGTAGTTATATTCTTGTACATAGGAGTAGTATTATAGTAGTTATATTCTTGTACATAGGAGTAGTATTATAGTAGTTATATTCTTGTACATAGGAGTATTATTAAAGTAGTTATATTCTTGTACATAGGAGTAGTATTATAGTAGTTATATTCTTGCACATAGGAGTAGTATTATAGTAGTTATATTCTTGTACATAGGAGTAGTATTATAGTAGTTATATTCTTGTACATAGGAGCATTATTATAGTAGTTATATTCTTGTACATAGGAGCAGTATTATAGTAGTTATATACTTGTACATAGTAGTATTATAGTAGTTATATTATTGTACATAGGAGTAGTATTATAGTAGTTATATACTTGTACATAGTAGTATTATAGTAGTTATATTCTTGTACATAGGAGGTAGTATGATAGTAGTTATATTCTTGTACATAGGGGGGCAGTATTATAGTAGTTATATTCTTGTACATAGGAGGTAGTATTATAGTAGTTATATTCTTGTACATAGGAGGTAGTATTATAGTAGTTATATTCTTGTACATAGTAGTATTATAGTAGTTATATTATTGTACATAGGAGTAGTATTATAGTAGTTATATTCTTGTACATAGGGGGGCAGTATTATAGTAGTTATATTCTTGTACATAGGAGGTAGTATTATAGTAGTTATATTCTTGTACATAGGAGGAGTATTATAGTAGTTATATTCTTGTATATAGGAGCAGTATTATAGTAGTTATATTCTTGTACATAGTAGTATTATAGTAGTTATATTCTTGTACATAGGAGTAGTATTATAGTAGTTATATTCTTGTACATAGGAGTAGTATTATAGTAGTTATATTCTTGTACATAGGAGTAGTATTATAGTAGTTATATTCTTGTACATAGGAGTAGTATTATAGTAGTTATATTCTTGTACATAGGAGCAGTATTATAGTAGTTATATTCTTGTACATAGGAGCAGTATTATAGTAGTTATATTCTTGTACATAGGAGTAGTATTATAGTAGTTATATTCTTGTACATAGGAGGTAGTATTATAGTAGTTATATTCTTGTACATAGGAGTAGTATTATAGTAGTTATATTCTTGTACATAGGAGTAGTATTATAGTAGTTATATTCTTGTACATAGGAGCAGTATTATAGTAGTTATATTCTTGTACATAGGAGCAGTATTATAGTAGTTATATTCTTGTACATAGGAGTAGTATTATAGTAGTTATATTCTTGTACATAGGAGCAGTATTATAGTAGTTATATTCTTGTACATAGGAGGTAGTATTATAGTAGTTATATTCTTGTACATAGGAGTAGTATTATAGTAGTTATATTCTTGTACATAGGAGTAGTATTATAGTAGTTATATTCTTGTACATAGGAGGTAGTATTATAGTAGTTATATTCTTGTACATAGGAGGTAGTATTATAGTAGTTATATTCTTGTACATAGGGACAGTATTATAGTAGATATACTGTATTTTTGTATATAGGAGGCGGCATTATAGTAGTGTTGAGTAATTCCTCAATAGCTGCTGCTGAATCCTGTAAGGAATGGAATGACAGAGACAGTATGTTCTGCCCCTGTCCTTGCCTACTTGCTACAACTACTCTAGGCATTAGTGGACAACTAGGCGATAGTCCTTTCTCTGGACAAATGTTTACACAGAACAGGACAAGACAAAACAATTCAGAAGCAGAGTCAGAAAGCCGAGGTCAAACCAGAGAGACAAACAGTAACAAATTGAAAAGAGTAGTAACCAGGAAAGTCAAAGGTCAGAAGTCAGTAAATCCAATACAATAACCGGAGAACAGCTTAGCAGAGTCACAGTAGGCAGCGGACGTGTGAGCAGATGATCTGTTTATAGTAAGTCCATAACCCGCCCCAGGCTTGATTGATAGATTGTCTGTCAATCATAAAGCACACAACAGTTAACCCTAACAGTCCCAACACAAAATCAGCAGAGTCCAGGATAAGGTAATCATGAGCGGACACGTCTCCTGCACCGTACAATGCGGCCAGAGGATGGCGCAGAAGTTCGGACCGCGCGGATGTAACATGAATTATTGTTATCTTTCCATTCGCTTTGTGAAAGTTTTGTAAACTTAATTTAGTAAAATACTTTTGTGTTTTCTTTTTTTCTGCATATTTATGAGACGTTCCCTAGGATTGTTGTATTCTATGTGATGGCTATTGCCTATTACTCCCCGCTTAGTCCTTATCAGATGTGAGTAGTCGGATTCTCAGTCTAATTATTTTCTGACTTTTCTCCTCTTCTATTATTCATGCTTCCTCGTCACGGTTTATTCTATATTTCTGCCGCTATCTATACATTACGGTATTTAATCCATTACTGTGTAGATTGTCCCCTAATGTACGAGGCGCACAATGTGTAAAATAAATATTCATCTACTGCTCAGAATTATTCCGCTACACTTACTGTATAATGTATCATGTTCCGGAACGTTCTAATAGACTTTGTGTTTCGATTCTGAGTAAGTGTTTATCGTTTAATAGGGACATTATAATTTACACTTGTTACAATGTTATATGAATAACTTATAGAGATGGAAGATATCTGAGTGTTCTGTATCACGATGTATACAGCGAGTACAGATCTATCCCCAGTGACTGATGCTGTATTGTAGATCTTCAGACGGTCTAAGTTTGCACCACCTTTGAGTTGACTTTGTGCCAGAATTTTTCTGTATTATTTTGGTGCATTTAAGCCTCATCGTCTTTTCCTTAGACTCACCCACATGTCTCTCGTGTAGAGTTGAGCGATCGGGATCGGTAAGATCGGATTCCGATCGGCGATCGAGTAAATTTCACGATCATGATCAGAATTCCGATCCCGATCTTTTCCAGCGGGATCGAGGTGGGAGATTATCTCAAGATCGGCTCAACCCTATTCATGTATATATCATACATAGGGTTGAGCGATCGGGAAAGATCAGATCCCGATCGAGCAAATTTCACGATTGGGATCGGCCGGAAAATGATTGAAAATCAGATTTTAAAAACGATCCTGAAATCTTAAGATCGGCTCAACCCACTTGCGTGTCGAAAAATTGTAGCCCGAACTAGATGCATCGAGATTAGTGAAGGGTGAAATGGGTCGCAACAAACCGGATTAAAATATTCCAAATTGTTTGTGTTTTTTTAGCAAAACTGAACAACTTGCGATTTGTCTCGGATTAAATAAAACGGCCACCGCAACAAGACTGGCGGTAAATGATTATACGGAGGATTGCTTCATCCAAACGTGACCAAATGAACCTTTCCCCTTCCTTAACCAAAGATGCAGCAGTGTCTAGTCGTATACACAATAATATACGGGCATATAGGGCAACAGTGATACTATCATATAAAGCTTACATCACACCATCCTATTGTGCTAATGTAATACTGCCATATACAGTAAACATACTGCCATATAGTTCCAAGATCATCATACTGTCAATATCAAACTATCATGTAGCGCCAAATAACATGCCGTCACCCTATTATAATAGGGCACTTTCCTTCCCCAGTAATACCGTCATACACTGGTTAATAATCATTGATGATTCTTTCACTCCGGGGCCCCCTGGTGAGCCCGAGGGTCTGGGAAATGACACAGAACTCCTCAGTGACTAATAATAACCCCCAGACCGGGGGTATTATATCCCTTCCATATGGACCTATAGGAAGATACAGCCCCATCATGAGAACAGAGCGCGCCGTCACATGGTTTTATTTAATGTTCCATCACGAGAGGAAATCGCCGTAAAGAAGAAGAAACTCATTGATGTATAGAAGGATAAAATATTCATGTGAGTTGCGTGAGAGCGGCGGCGGCGACATCTCATCCATCGCCCCCAGAAGAATCCCATCATGTGAGAACTTCCCATTAAAGCTCTTACAAGTCCCTTTGTAGAATTTACCGTCTATTAAAGGTAAAGTCGCAGTTTTTCTTCTACCGGTGATTTCTGTTTACAGCTGGTTGGGGACAGGAGCGAGCGGGGACAGGAGCGAGCGTGGACAGGAGCGAGCGTGGAGAGGAGCGAGCGTAGACAGGAGTGAGCGGGGACAGATGCGAGCGTGGACAGGAGCGAGCGGGCGCCGCCGGGCTCTGCATTCTGATCAGGTCGTTTAGTAATGTGCCAAAGCTGTGGGCGCTCAGTAATGGTTATAGGACTTAAGAGACCTCGTAACGGCGCCCGCACTAAACTTTCTTATGGCAGAACTTGACGTTAATGATAGTTTGTGTTATCTTAATGGCCCCATAATGGAAATAAATGGGACATTACTGCAGGTGGTCGAATGAAAAACAGCGCGGAGTGCAAGGTACAGCCGCAATACATTAACTGGCGTCATCAATCTGGTGCAGCGAGCCCTGATGTATATACCCTCTAATACCGTCACTAAATCTGCAGGCTATTGTACAAGCACTATACAGGATAACACCATCTATTACGCCTGTTATCAGACGTATAAAGTCAGACAGATAGAGGTGAATATGGTGTATCCGTCCACGACTCAGACTAGACTTTGTATGTGTAAGACGGCTGAAATGGTAGACGGTGGCGCAGGTGGCGATTATTATATTAGGTGCACTTTACCGTCACAGGTGTTTGCTGGCTGGGTCATATGGGTGCATGTTCACACGACCCTGTGCAGTGTCCTGACTTGGACCTACAACAGTATACACATACACGTGTGCCCATGTGCTATATGGCGGTATTCCTGCAAATTGTAGCATCTCCATAGGGTCAAGTGATATAGGACACACTAGACACTTAAGAAGCAAGGCCACGCTGGCTAGTACTGGGCACGAACATACAATGGTAGAAACACAAGTGTGCCCATGTGCCATGTGGCGGTATTTAGATAGGAGTGGAATAGAGTAGCACAATTAATTGGGAAGGTGGGTAATATGGGAGAACATGATGGCTGACTAGAACCTAAGACTTCAGATTTGCAGACCAGTGTCTTGTTAAATTCTTCAACCACCAAGCCAGTTGCCTCTAACCCCACTGTAACCACCATGCCAGTTGGCTATAGCCAGACAGTGACCAACAAGCCAATTTCCTCTAGCTACACTATGTCACCATCATGCCAGTTGCCCAGTTGTACATGACGCCTTACTCAGGAACATCTGCTGTGTCCACTCATGTTTTTGCACCATCCCTACGTGTCACCCCAGATATAGCATTTTTAGAACCAAAGTTAGCCTTACGATCTGCCCTCCTTCCATATGTATACATTGATATTGCTCCCATTGATCTCAATATACAATGAGCTCATCCTAGTGAGAGATATGGCCGGTATGGCCGTGCCCACTTAATACTGCATAGTTGGGGGTTTCAGTACTGCTGTGGGATTGGTTGTTTTCTATGGTAACCATGAGGGTAACCCCTAAAGATAGTGATTAAGTTTAGTGTGTGTCATCTTATCACATCTGCAGTTGGTTTGGGTGTCTACGAGTTGGTTCGTGTATGGGCTTTAGTTAGTTGGGCCTAAATGGCGTCAGATATCTGTAGCCAAGGCTTTCCCATCTTGTCTTCTATGGTTTGGTGAGGATCGGGGTATGTCAGTTACACACATGTTCCTGGTAAGGGCCAGTGCCGGTTATTAAAGTCTCGCCCTCCAAATGTGGCATCAATAGGAGTCAATCCCACCAGCCGCTGAGATCTATCTTACTCCATTAGGCAAGGACAATATTATTCCTTCATTGGGCGTTCAGCGTGTCCATCTGGTGTAATAATACGCGATTCTGCGCTTTCATTTGTAAATCCGATGGGAATTTCAGGGCAGTCGTGAACTTTTAATTGTCTCATATTCCTGTTGAACAGAATGAAGAGAAATACAATTGATCATTGCTGCGAGCCTCTAGGAGAGGAAGAAATGTTACCGGCTGTCATCACATCTCTTTTAATCAGAGTTTAATTAGCGTTTCCACCGAGCTAGACGCCCCGGATACACGAAGGCAACCGAGCCGAACTTCAATTACTCCAGAACATGGAATCAATTTATAATAAAATGTCTTATGATGATGTCAATGACTTTAGATGGGCAACAGAGATCACCGTACAAGGAGCCGGACTTATCTGACTCCAGAGGTCTATAGCTCTATAAAAGTGCAAGGAACAAGTCTATATAACAATGAGGTGTCCAAGAACTAGAAGTCAGCAAGATGTCTTCAGGTTTTTTCTATTCCTGGGACTAAAATACTGCCCCTATGTACAAGAATAAAACTACTATAATACTGCCACTATGTACAAGAATAAAACTACTATAATTCTACTCCTATGTACAAGAATATAACTACTATAATACTGCTCCTATGTACAAGAATATAACTACTATAATACTACTCCTATGTACAAGAATATAACTACTATAATACTACTCCTATGTACAAGAATATAACTACTATAATACTACTCCCATATACAAGAATATAACTACTATAATACTACTCCTATGTACAAGAATATAACTACTATAATACTACTCCTATGTACAAGAATATAACTACTATAATACTACCTCCTATATACAAGAATATAACTACTATAATACTACTCCTATGTACAAGAATATAACTACTATAATACCGCTGCTATGTACAAGAATATAACTACTATAATACTACTCCTATGTACAAGAATATAACTACTATAATACTACTCCTATGTACAAGAATATAACTACTATAATACTACTCCTATGTACAAGAATATAACTACTATAATACTACCTCCTATGTACAAGAATATAACTACTATAATACTACCTCCTATGTACAAGAATATAACTACTATAATACTGCTCCTATGTACAAGAATATAACTACTATAATACTACTCCTATGTACAAGAATATAACTACTATAATACTACCTCCTATATACAAGAATATAACTACTATAATACTACTCCTATGTACAAGAATATAACTACTATAATACCGCTGCTATGTACAAGAATATAACTACTATAATACTACTCCTATGTACAAGAATATAACTACTATAATACTACTCCTATGTACAAGAATATAACTACTATAATACTACTCCTATGTACAAGAATATAACTACTATAATACTACCTCCTATGTACAAGAATATAACTACTATAATACTACCTCCTATGTACAAGAATATAACTACTATAATACTACCTCCTATGTACAAGAATATAACTACTATAATACTACCTCCTATGTACAAGAATATAACTACTATAATACTGCTCCTATGTACAAGAATATAACTACTATAATACTACTCCTATGTACAAGAATATAACTACTATAATACTACCTCCTATGTACAAGAATATAACTACTTTAATACTACCTCCTATGTACAAGAATATAACTACTATAATACTGCTCCTATGTACAAGAATATAACTACTTTAATACTACCTCCTATGTACAAGAATATAACTACTATAATACTACTCCTATGTACAAGAATATAACTACTATAATACTACTCCTATGTACAAGAATATAACTACTATAATACTACCTCCTATGTACAAGAATATAACTACTATAATACTGCTCCTATGTACAAGAATATAACTACTATAATACTACTCCTATGTACAAGAATATAACTACTATAATACTGCTCCTATGTACAAGAATATAACTACTTTAATACTACCTCCTATGTACAAGAATATAACTACTATAATACTACTCCTATGTACAAGAATATAACTACTATAATACTACCTCCTATGTACAAGAATATAACTACTATAATACTACCCCCTATGTACAAGAATATAACTACTATAATACTACTCCCATGTACAAGAATATAACTACTATAATACTACTCCTATGTACAAGAATATAACTACTATGACACTACCTCCTATGCATAAGAATATAGCTACTATAATACTACTCCTATGTACAAGAATATAACTACTATGACACTACCTCCTATGTATAAGAATATAGCTACTATAATACTACTCCTATGTACAAGAATATAACTACTATAATACTACCTCCTATGTACAAGAATATAACTCCTATAATACTACTCCTATGTACAAGAATATAACTACTATAATACTACCTCCTATGTACAAGAATATAACTACTATAATACTACCTCCTATGTACAAGAATATAACTACTATAATACTACCTCCTATGTACAAGAATATAACTACTATAATACTGCTCCTATGTACAAGAATATAACTACTATAATACTACTCCTATGTACAAGAATATAACTACTATAATACTGCTCCTATGTACAAGAATATAACTACTATAATACTACTCCTATGTACAAGAATATAACTACTATAATACTGCTCCTATGTACAAGAATATAACTACTATATTACTACCTCCTATGTACAAGAATATAACTACTATAATACTACCCCCTATGTACAAGAATATAACTACTATAATACTGCTCCTATGTACAAGAATATAACTACTTTAATACTACCTCCTATGTACAAGAATATAACTACTATAATACTACTCCTATGTACAAGAATATAACTACTATAATACTGCTCCTATGTACAAGAATATAACTACTATAATACTACTCCTATGTACAAGAATATAACTACTATGACACTACCTCCTATGTATAAGAATATAGCTACTATAATACTACTCCTATGTACAAGAATATAACTACTATGACACTACCTCCTATGTATAAGAATATAGCTACTATAATACTACTCCTATGTACAAGAATATAACTACTATAATACTACTCCTATGTACAAGAATATAACTACTATAATACTAGTCCTATGTACAAGAATATAACTACTATAATACTACCCCTATATACAATAATATAACTACTATAATACTACTCCTATGTACAAGACTATAACTACTATAATACTACTCCTATGTACAAGATTATAACTACTATAATACTACCTCCTATGTACAAGAATATAACTACTATAATACTACTCCTATGTACAAGAGTATAACTACTATAATACTACTCCTATGTACAAGAATATAACTACTATAATACTACTCATATGTACAAGAATATAACTACTATAATACTACCTCCTATGTACAAGAATATAACTACTATAATACTACTCATATGTACAAGAATATAACTACTATAATACTACCTCCTATGTACAATATAACTACTATAATACTACTCCTATGTACAAGAGTATAACTACTATAATACTACTCCTATGTACAAGAATATAACTACTATAATACTACTCATATGTACAAGAATATAACTACTATAATACTGCTCCTATGTACAAGAATATAACTACTATAATACTACCTCCTATGTACAAGAATATAACTACTATAATACTACTCCTATGTACAAGAGTATAACTACTATAATACTACTCCTATGTACAAGAATATAACTACTATAATACTACTCATATGTACAAGAATATAACTACTATAATACTGCTCCTATGTACAAGAATATAACTACTATAATACTACCTCCTATGTACAAGAATATATATACTATAATACTACTCCTATGTACAAGAATATAACTAATATAATACTACTCCTATGTACAAGAATATAACTACTATAATACTACTCCTATGTACAAGAATATAACTACTATAATACTACTCCTATGTACAAGAATATAACTACTATAATACTACTCCTATGTACAAGAATATAACTACTATAATACTACTCCTATGTACAAGAATATAACTACTATAATACTACTCCTATGTACAAGAATATAACTACTATAATACTGCCCCTATGTACAAGAATATAACTACTATAATACTACTCCTATGTACAAGAATATAACTACTATAATACTACTCCTATGTACAAGAATATAACTACTATAATACTACTCCTATGTACAAGAATATAACTACTATAATACTACTCCTATGTACAAGAATATAACTACTATAATACTACTCCTATGTACAAGAATATAACTACTATAATACTACCTCCTATGTACAAGAATATAACTACTATAATACTACCTCCTATGTACAAGAATATAACTACTATAATACTACTCCTATGTACAAGAATATAACTACTATAATACTACTCCTATGTACAAGAATATAACTACTATAATACTGCTCCTATGTACAAGAATATAACTACTTTAATACTACCTCCTATGTACAAGAATATAACTACTATAATACTACTCCTATGTACAAGAATATAACTACTATAATACTGCTCCTATGTACAAGAATATAACTACTATAATACTACTCCTATGTACAAGAATATAACTACTATGACACTACCTCCTATGTATAAGAATATAGCTACTATAATACTACTCCTATGTACAAGAATATAACTACTATAATACTACTCCTATGTACAAGAATATAACTACTATAATACTACTCCTATGTACAAGAATATAACTACTATAATACTACCCCTATATACAATAATATAACTACTATAATACTACTCCTATGTACAAGACTATAACTACTATAATACTACTCCTATGTACAAGAGTATAACTACTATAATACTACTCCTATGTACAAGAATATAACTACTATAATACTACTCATATGTACAAGAATATAACTACTATAATACTGCTCCTATGTACAAGAATATAACTACTATAATACTACCTCCTATGTACAAGAATATAACTACTATAATACTACTCCTATGTACAAGAGTATAACTACTATAATACTACTCCTATGTACAAGAATATAACTACTATAATACTACTCCTATGTACAAGAGTATAACTACTATAATACTACTCCTATGTACAAGAATATAACTACTATAATACTACTCATATGTACAAGAATATAACTACTATAATACTACTCCTATGTACAAGAATATAACTACTATAATACTACTCCTATGTACAAGAATATAACTACTATAATACTACTCCTATGTACAAGAGTATAACTACTATAATACTACCTCCTATGTACAAGAATATAACTACTATAATACTACTCCTATGTACAAGAATATAACTACTATAATACTGCTCCTATGTACAAGAATATAACTACTATAATACTACTCCTATGTACAAGAATATAACTACTATAATACTACTCCTATGTACAAGAATATAACTACTATAATACTACTCCTATGTACAAGAATATAACTACTATAATACTACTCCTATGTACA
This sequence comes from Leptodactylus fuscus, assembly GCF_031893055.1. Lineage (NCBI taxonomy): Eukaryota > Metazoa > Chordata > Amphibia > Anura > Leptodactylidae > Leptodactylus > Leptodactylus fuscus. The sequence goes on along the minus strand of NC_134274.1, from coordinate 2,736,825 downwards.
AGAGTATAACTACTATAATACTACCTCCTATGTACAAGAATATAACTACTATAATACTACTCCTATGTACAAGAATATAACTACTATAATACTGCTCCTATGTACAAGAATATAACTACTATAATACTACTCCTATGTACAAGAATATAACTACTATAATACTACTCATATGTACAAGAATATAACTACTATAATACTACTCCTATGTACAAGAATATAACTACTATAATACTGCTCCTATGTACAAGAATATAACTACTATAATACTACCTCCTATGTACAAGAATATATATACTATAATACTACTCCTATGTACAAGAATATAACTACTATAATACTACTCCTATGTACAAGAATGTAACTACTATAATACTACCTCCTATGTACAAGAATATAACTACTATAATACTGCTCCTATGTACAAGAATATAACTACTATAATACTGCTCCTATGTACAAGAATATAACTACTATGACACTACCTCCTATGTATAAGAATATAGCTACTATAATACTACTCCTATGTACAAGAATATAACTACTATAATACTACTCCTATGTACAAGAATATAACTACTATAATACTACTCCTATGTACAAGAATATAACTACTATAATACTACCCCTATATACAATAATATAACTACTATAATACTACTCCTATGTACAAGACTATAACTACTATAATACTACCTCCTATGTACAAGAATATAACTACTATAATACTACTCCTATGTACAAGAGTATAACTACTATAATACTACTCCTATGTACAAGAATATAACTACTATAATACTACTCCTATGTACAAGAGTATAACTACTATAATACTACTCCTATGTACAAGAATATAACTACTATAATACTACTCATATGTACAAGAATATAACTACTATAATACTACTCCTATGTACAAGAATATAACTACTATAATACTACTCCTATGTACAAGAATATAACTACTATAATACTACTCCTATGTACAAGAGTATAACTACTATAATACTACCTCCTATGTACAAGAATATAACTACTATAATACTACTCCTATGTACAAGAATATAACTACTATAATACTACTCATATGTACAAGAATATAACTACTATAATACTACTCCTATGTACAAGAATATAACTACTATAATACTACTCCTATGTACAAGAATATAACTACTATAATACTACTCCTATGTACAAGAGTATAACTACTATAATACTACCTCCTATGTACAAGAATATAACTACTATAATACTGCTCCTATGTACAAGAATATAACTACTATAATACTACTCCTATGTACAAGAATATAACTACTATAATACTACTCCTATGTACAAGAATATAACTACTATAATACTACTCCTATGTACAAGAATATAACTACTATAATACTACTCCTATGTACAAGAGTATAACTACTATAATACTACCTCCTATGTACAAGAATATAACTACTATAATACTACTCCTATGTACAAGAATATAACTACTATAATACTGCTCCTATGTACAAGAATATAACTACTATAATACTACTCCTATGTACAAGAATATAACTACTATAATACTACTCATATGTACAAGAATATAACTACTATAATACTACTCCTATGTACAAGAATATAACTACTATAATACTGCTCCTATGTACAAGAATATAACTACTATAATACTACCTCCTATGTACAAGAATATAGCTACTATAATACTACTCCTATGTACAAGAATGTAACTACTATAATACTACCTCCTATGTACAAGAATATAACTACTATAATACTGCTCCTATGTACAAGAATATAACTACTATAATACTGCTCCTATGTACAAGAATATCACTACTATAATACTACCTCCTATATACAAGAATATTACTACTATAATACTACACCTATGTACAAGAATATACATTATGTACTGTGGTTGTAGTTTTGTAAGTATCAGTTATTATATTTGTCTATATTGCAGTATGTCATACAGATGTCTATAGATAGATAGATAGATAGATAGATAGATAGATAGATAGATAGATACACCGTAGTTCAGGTGATATATGGTTGTGCCACTCACATATTGTTACACATATAGACATGTTTCTATATTCCGGGTCTCAGGTTAGTATTGATACTTTGTTACTTTGGATACATTGTCTCTTCTCTGTCCTCCATCAGATATGTGGCGGTGTGTTATATCATTTCTTATAATTTAATCCTGTCTCTGCTTCGGGGCTGCCATTTGTTCCCAGACATCAGTAAGAAAACAGAAAGTTCCTCGCTGAGAAAGAACATCGCTGCTTTTACATAAGACAAAGTCATTAAGAGCTAATTACCGTCTGCACTCAGGCTTTTCTGCCCGCACCGCTCACTGCCATCTCCTTATATCCCCAGCCATATGCTCAGGTTATAGGGGGCACAGGAATCTATATACCATGAGAACATCGCCGGCCTCACAGTCCATCAGTATTCATATACAAGACTACAAGATCAGCATCGGTACTCAGCCCACCCGGGCACACGTCGGGCCCAGAGAACCAAGGGAGTCCATGATGAAATCTTCCATCAATACAAATGTATTCGCTCATTGCATTGTGATGGGTTGGAGAGGGGGGGTTCTGGTTCTTGTTATGGTCAGTTCTGGGGGATCACAACTCTCACCATTGTGTGTCTGTGGGTGTAGTTGTATTATATATAAGGTGCTGGCATTGTAGGGAGATCTAACACACAATAGACACAGGATGGGGTGGTAAATGTTACCCCAGGTCCCCCTAGTTTAGGTAGGAGCACTCCTTATCAGGTTCTGGTGCCCGGGGGCAGTATACTGTGCAGCGCTGTGCAGTAGATACATCAAGCTCTAGAAGTACTTTTTCATATTTATGCCGCAGGGTTTAGTTTTTCTTTAATTGTCCATGTAGTTCTCCGTCCTCGTTGTCGTGCAGTCGCAGATCTCATTGACTTACAGCGAGGTCAGAGAACGCCGCGACTTTTACAAGCTGGACGCCGCTTTCGTGTTTGTGTCACGGTTCAGTTATCTGATCAGCGCCTGATGTGCGGCTGAACCCGAACGGAATCTGCGACTCTTCCAAGAAAAAGTTATGAAACGCTGAAGCCCGGCCGTGTGCGAGTCTCCGCTAAGAGCAACAAGATAATTATAGAGTCGCTGAGAACATTTCTGGGGGTCGGGTTTCTGCCTAAAAATAACGAAATTAAAAAAAAAAAAAATCTGTTTTTTTGTCTGTTTTTGCTGTTTTAATATTAACAACAGAAATTACTCGTGAGATTCTCGCTAAGGCTTTACAAGCAGCCGTTGGACATTGTTTATATCTGATCCTCGGGTCCCAGTATACGGAGCACACCAGGGAGAGGGAGAAGGTCCCAGAATAAGGACCAGCTGTCACATGACCCCTGAGGTCCTGGAGAAGGTGACCTGGGTCTGACAAGGGATGGTTCACTACACTCAGCAGAGGTGATGCGGATTGAAGGGTATTTGAACCTAAGTTTTTAAGTTTTAGGCTCAATGTGAACCCCAAACTTTTGGGGTTTGTCACCCTCAAAACTGTATGATATTTTGGGGTCACTTCAGAATATAATAGGACGTCTAATAGGACGGCCGAACCTCTCAAATACTGGTCTAAATAAATCTTTAGGTTCACTCTAAAGATCGGCACTCCAAAAACCTTGCAGATGGCAATAGGTAAATCTTACGCCTTGTGCCCCATGCATCTAATTGATATCTCTAGGCATTTTATTCTTATGTACCCCTATCGTACCCCTATCCTGTCTCTCAAATAAGTCTCAGTCATGTAGGGTCATCGTTAGTCAACACACGTAGCAACTACTGTACCCATTTTATTATAAGTCACCCTGATCTATCTATTACGTTCCAGTTATGAGATCTATTGTGAGGGTCAGAAACATCTGTAATAATAGCAAGCGTTATAATGCAGAGCTATATCTTTTATATTAAAGTTGTCTGAAGGTTCATCATCATCATCATCATCATAGTTCCCAGCAGCAATATCCAATTGGTAAAATTAAAGTAATAAAAAATATATAAAAACACAAGTTTGGGTACAAGTTGTTGTATAGACACACAGTAGCTAATAGATTAAAGTCGTCTGAAGGTTCTTTATCATTGTATCCACCAACACTATTGAAGTGGTAAAATAAAAATAATAATAAAGTAGAATGTAAAACACAGCATTGTATCTAAAAACAATATGGAGTTGGTAAATTTAAAAAAAAATAAAAATCCCAAAATCGAAGAAAACATTAGTTACAGAAGCTACAGTAATAGATCAAAGTTATCTGAGGGTTGGTTATCATTGCATCTAACAACATTGAGTTGCTAGATAAAAGAAAATACACAAAATAAAATGGAAACAATTTATAATGTAAAACAATACTTTGCACAAGTTGTGGTGCAGACACATAGAAGTTAATACATCAAAGTCGTCTGAGGGTTGGTTATATTGCAGCTAACAACTATATATCGGGTTTGTAAGTTAAAACAAAAATTATATATATATATATATATATATATATATATATATATACACTAGCTGGTACTTCGTCTGCGGTGATTGTAGCAGTGGGTATATACAGGCGCGGGTAAGGTTTTCGTACTGTGTATAAGGTATGGGATATAAAATGTAACTGTGTATCTTGTTGTTGCTGTAATTCTGAGAGCACATGAGACTTTTGTGTTGAATGTAATTTGTATTTCAGCCGCTATACGGTGTTGGTATAAACTGTACATAGTGACTTTGGGACAGAGGGATTTCAGGTTAATATACTTCGATATACGACATTGTATGATTTGTTATTTTCCGCCAGTACATGTAAGTTTTGAGCACAGGATACTCTCGAGCAGCCACATAAAGTCTGGCCCTGTGCATGACAGTTTAGTAACTCCATGTGCCTCTTATTAATAGCAATTAACCCCATCATGTCCCTCACATTAACCCCAGAGTTACTGCTAGAGATGAGCGAGTACTGTTGGGATCAGTCGATCCGAACAGCACGCTCGCATAGAAATGAATGGACATAGCCGGCACGCGGGGGGTTAAGCGCGCTGGCTACGTCCAAGCGGAAGTACCAGGTGCATCCATTCATTTCTATGGAGCGTGCTGTTCGGATCGGCTGATCCCAACAGTACTCGCTCATCTCTAGTTACTGATATGTGAGAGACTTGGAGGTAATAATTAAGTATCTTCATTACTGAGGTCTTTTATTAGTCCCTCCATATGTCTCACATATTAGTAACCTTTATATGGGGCACACAGGGGTTAATATGAGGGACATGATGGGGTTTATTCCTATTAATGTGAGGTACATGGAGTTACTAACACTAAACTAATAACCCCAAATGCCTGACATTAATGAGAATAGGAAGTAAAGGAAGGGAGCTGTGTGTTTCTTACTTTCAGTTTGCTAGCAGCTTCAGCAGGAGCTCTCACTATAGCAGGCAGAGACCTGAGCGATTAAGCTCCACCCCCTGGGTTTCCTGCACATCTCGCAAAGGGGAGTGTCCTTATGCCCCAGCTCTAGCAGAGACTTTATTTAACTCTTGCAGGTCCTGTGCTGCTGGTGTGCCAGTGAAATATGGCAGGAGTGCCACTCTTGGCATGTGTGCCAGGGGTTGCTGACCTCTGCTGTAGGGGTAATATGAATTTTGTGGCTTGCTATGGTCCAAAGTGTGTGAGATTGCAGAGATAGTGATGTGAGTTTGGGTTTTGTGGGGGTCCTGGGAAAAACGTATGTGTGCTATTGTGACGAAAAGTAGCCCATTGCGCAATCGAGTGTAGGGACTATGTTTGTGGAAAATTTCAGCCAAATCGGTGGAGCGGTTTTTGCGTGATTGACCGCCAAACATCCGAACATCCAAAGGGTCCTGGGAAAAACGTATGTGCGCTATTGTGACGAAAAGTAGCCCATTGCGCAATCAGGTGTATTAACTATGTTTGTGGAAAATTTCAGCCAAATCGGGGTCCAAAGTGTGTGAGATTGCAGAGATAGTGATGTGAGTTTGGGGTTTGTGGGGGTCCTGAGAAAAACGTATGTGCGCTATTGTGACGAAAAGTAGCCTATTGCGCAATGGGGTGTATTAACTATGTTTGTGGAAAATTTCAGCCAAATCGGTCAAGCGGGTTTTGCGTGATTGACTATCAAACATCCGAACACACAAAGCCACAAACATCCAAACTCACAAACTTTCACATTTATAATATTAATCTGATATATATATATATATATATATATATATATATATATATATATATATATATATATATATATTATAAAACAATGTTAGGTACAAGTTGTAGAACATAAAAGCTAATAGATCAAAGTTGTCTGAAGGTTTTTTTTATCATTCATCTAACAATATTGAGTTGCTAAATTAAAAAAAATAAATCAAAAATTAATCTAAAAAGAACAATTTATAATGTAAGACAATATTTACTACAAGATGTAGAGCAGATACATAGAAGATAATATATTAAAGTCGTCTGCAGGTAGATTTTTTTTTTTATTTACCAACTTAATATTGTTGTTAGGGCCAAAGATAATCCAAATATAATCAGGAGAAGAACAATTTATCATGTAAAACCCAATATTTGGTGCACGTTGTAGAACAGACACACAGAAGCTAATAGATCAAAGTCGTCTGAGGGTGGATAATTCCTTAATAAAGTGCATAACTGTAATTAGCTTGCTCTGAACCTATAATTAAAGAATTAATAATTAACATGACTTTCTCCTGGTATTGGTTGTGTCTTGGATGATGTATGTAATGAGACCCCAGCCAAGCGAGCGGGGAGCATGCCGCAGCTCTGACAGGCGGATTATAATGAAGAGCGGCTTCTTATTAAGATGCTTGTTGTTGCTGATCATTTTACTGCTAGCATCTCATTTCGAGAGGCTTCTCCAGGCGGGAGGACGGTGGCTCTGAGCGCCATCACAGCCGGTCACTGCGCCTTCTCCCGATGGGGGCTCCCAAAAGTGATTTTTGAAGCCTGGACAATTAGACTTTAATTGCAGATATAAATACTGCGCACGATTCCGTTTATCACTTTTGTCTTCTCAGACCTTCTTTGTCTCAGTCTCTCGAAGCTTTGGCTCCCTCAGGGGGGCGGTATTGACTGAGACGAGGCCCTCGGCTCCCTTGTCATGTTATTAAATTAGCAGCACATTATAAGACTGTGTGTGCAGGGCTTAAGGATTTTGTTATTTACAAAGATTTACATGGACCGAGTCTTAAAGTGCCCTACATGCCTTGTAACGACTTTGTCGTAGGCAGGATACGGCTTTGGTGCTCAGTTACTGACCCCCACATACACATACTTGTGAAGGTCTCTATTGCCTACCACTAGGGGGCAACAAATGTATATGAGTCCTAGTGACTAGGCCATGGCCAGTCTACAGATCGCCAAATAGTGGTGCCAAACAGCTATTATTGCAGGTGCTAAACATGATGAGTGATGCGGTCTAAACTCTTAAAGTGTGCTCCCTGACTCGTGGAGGATGTGTAATCTGTATGTAGTGAGCTCCCTCTAGTGGTGACTGTATAATCTGTATATAGTGAGCTCCCTCTAGTGGTGACTGTATAATCTGTATATAGTGAGCTCCCTCTAGTGGTGACTGTATAATCTGTATGTAGTGAACTCCCCCTACTGGTGACTGTATATTCTGTATGTAGTGAGCTTCCCCCTAGTGGTGACTGTATAATCGGTATGTAGTGAGCTCCCCCTAGTGGTGACTGTATAATCGGTATGTAGTGAGCTCCCCCTAGTGGTGACTGTATAATCTGTATGCAGTGAGCTCCTCCTAGTGGTGACTGTATAATCTGTATATAGTGAGCTCCCTCTAGTGGTGACTGTATAATCTGTATGTAGTGAGCTCCCCCTAGTGCTGGCTGTATAATCTGTATGTAGTGAGCTCCTCCTAGTGGTGACTGTATAATCTGTATGTAGTGAGCTCCTCCTAGTGGTGACTGTATAATCTGTATGTAGTGAGCTCCCTCTAGTGGTGACTGTATAATCTGTATGTAGTGAGCTCCTTCTAGTGGTAACTGTATAATCTGTATGTAGTGAGCTCCCCCTAGTGGTGACTGTATAATCTGTATGTAGTGAGCTCCCCCTAGTGGTGACTGTATAATCGGTATGTAGTGAGCTCCCCCTAGTGGTGAATGTATAATCTGTATGTAGTGAGCTTCCCCTAGTGGTGACTGTATAATCTGTATGTAGTGAGCTCCCCCTAGTGGTGACTGTATAATCTGTATGTAGTGAACTCCTCCTAGTGGTGACTGTATAATCTGTATGTAGTGAGCTCCCCCTAGTGGTGACTGTATAATCTGTATGTAGTGAACTCCTCCTAGTGGTGACTGTATAATCTGTATGTAGTGAGCTCCCCCTAGTGGTGAATGTATAATCTGTATGTAGTGAGCTCCTTCTAGTGGTGACTGTATAATCGGTATGTAGTGAGCTTCCCCTAGTGGTGACTGTATAATCTGTATGTAGTGAGCTCCCCCTAGTGGTGACTGTATAATCGGTATGTAGTGAGCTCCCCCTAGTGGTGAATGTATAATCTGTATGTAGTGAGCTCCTTCTAGTGGTGACTGTATAATCTGTATGTAGTGAGCTTCCCCTAGTGGTGACTGTATAATCTGTATGTAGTGAGCTCCCCCTAGTGGTGACTGTATAATCGGTATGTAGTGAGCTCCCCCTAGTGGTGAATGTATAATCTGTATGTAGTGAGCTCCTTCTAGTGGTGACTGTATAATCTGTATGTAGTGAGCTTCCCCTAGTGGTGAATGTATAATCTGTATGTAGTGAGCTTCCCCTAGTGGTGACTGTATAATCTGTATGTAGTGAGCTCCCCCTAGTGGTGACTGTATAATCTGTATGTAGTGAGCTCCCCCTAGTGGTGACTGTATAATCGGTATGTAGTGAGCTCCCCCTAGTGGTGAATGTATAATCTGTATGTAGTGAGCTTCCCCTAGTGGTGACTGTATAATCTGTATGTAGTGAGCTCCCCCTAGTGGTGACTGTATAATCTGTATGTAGTGAACTCCTCCTAGTGGTGACTGTATAATCTGTATGTAGTGAGCTCCCCCTAGTGGTGACTGTATAATCTGTATGTAGTGAACTCCTCCTAGTGGTGACTGTATAATCTGTATGTAGTGAGCTCCCCCTAGTGGTGAATGTATAATCTGTATGTAGTGAGCTCCTTCTAGTGGTGACTGTATAATCGGTATGTAGTGAGCTTCCCCTAGTGGTGACTGTATAATCTGTATGTAGTGAGCTCCCCCTAGTGGTGACTGTATAATCGGTATGTAGTGAGCTCCCCCTAGTGGTGAATGTATAATCTGTATGTAGTGAGCTCCTTCTAGTGGTGACTGTATAATCTGTATGTAGTGAGCTTCCCCTAGTGGTGACTGTATAATCTGTATGTAGTGAGCTCCCCCTAGTGGTGACTGTATAATCGGTATGTAGTGAGCTCCCCCTAGTGGTGAATGTATAATCTGTATGTAGTGAGCTCCTTCTAGTGGTGACTGTATAATCTGTATGTAGTGAGCTTCCCCTAGTGGTGAATGTATAATCTGTATGTAGTGAGCTTCCCCTAGTGGTGACTGTATAATCTGTATGTAGTGAGCTCCCCCTAGTGGTGACTGTATAATCTGTATGTAGTGAACTCCTCCTAGTGGTGACTGTATAATTAATTGTGTGACTTGGAATTAATTTTGGACCTATTTAAATGAAAAAAAAAATTAAAATAATAAACATGAGCTGCACTTTAATGCTGACTTGTTGCCAATATCGGCCTCCTATACTGTAGCAGCAGACGTCTACTTCATACACTTCAGTGCAGCCTCACTATATTCCAGGCATACATCGCCACGTCCTGTCTATAGATTCTGGCTGGGCTGCACCTCGGACGTCCGTTGCGGTGAGTGAAGAAATATTATGGGACTTGTAACGATTGATCGATGTAAATTGCTCATCGGCGTCTCGTGTTCACGTTAATCAAGTGTTTTCAGAACATCTGTTAGGATGCGATTATGGCAGGAACGCTCAGAGCTCGGAGGGGCAGGACGGGATGCTCCATGAATGATGCTCATATAATAACCAACCAATTGTGGGGGGTTGATGAATGGCCCCTGGGCTACGAGACTGCAGCGGCCCCCTCTGCTCTGTATGAATGCCTTTAATTAAGACTAGAGGGAAGGAATCTGGAGACGTCTTGGAGGAGCATTTCACATTATCTATAAGTCTGTGAATGGTTTTGTCTGTCATGATATTAATATTCTGCTTGAGGGTCTTTATTATGTATTTCTGGGAAAGCCGGGTGACAACCAATATGGCCGCCATTATGGAATCTGGAACGAGTCAATGATGATCTTCTGCATCATATTATAGTGATATTGGAGCAGAGAGAAAATCATACTGATGTATACTGGTTTTATGGTGTATTTAATGCCTAATGCGTTGGGTTATGAAGACCCCTCCCCAACCAGTCCTGTCCACACCCCACTCACCATTACTCATGGCATGTCAGGGATGGCTAGGTTCCCTTTCCACAAGACCGTGCCCATTTTGGGGGCATTGCATGACCCTTTTTTTGTGATATGAACATGATAATGTGGCAGTTGTGTTCTTTATGTGATATGACTGATACATAACATGCCAACGTCATATAGAGGGGGGCAGGGAGCGGCAGATGGAGGGACTTTCAGCCATGACCAGGAGATTTGGCTGCTCTTCTTGGAGCTTTGATGAGTTCCCTGACATCACGTTAGACAAGTTAAGTCAATCTGCCACTATGGGTTTTGGCTCCTTGCCCCTTACCAGCTTAGTGGTATTACTCTTGGCACCATCATTGGTCCCCCCAGGGGCTTCAGTGGCCTCTGACTCTCCTGTAGACCCATCCGAGGGTAGAAGGGGTTTTGCTCCAGTTTTTTGTCCTGGGGTTACATTCTTCTTGTGCAAAGTCTTCCCTTTTCTCTTCGGGGCTCTGAAGATGGAGCAGTGGCCAATAGTTGCCCCAGGGGCTGTGAATCTTCCAGTATGTCTACTAATCCGGGCTCCACTGTAAGGAAGATTCATCAACATCTACAAGACGTGAGGAGAAGCTTCACCTCCATGTAACATAATGTAACATTGTATTCTACCCGATCTGAAGAATTCATGTAAAAATTAATAAGTAACCATGTTGACTCCCCCGGGGGTAGAGAAGGGGGAGGGGTGAAGAGCAGAAACGCTAGTTATTAAGTATATATGTATACAGTGTACGACCGCACAAAGTCAATGAAGTCTCCGAGGCTGATGTTATAGATACCGCTCCCCCTCTTGTGATGGCGCGGGCTATGTATGGAGATTTCCTAGAATTGCTCTTATTTTTCAGGTTGCAGCACTCAGGAGAGGAGAAGCCCCCGCCCTCAAAGATCTGCAAGGAACGATTTCTGCCATTATCTGTTCCGATTTTGTATTTATAGAAAGCTGCAAAGTACAACTTCTCTTCACCTTGTGTACTGTGCACGTTTAGCATCGCTAGTTACCTGCACAGTACTACTGCCACTGGGATTACTAGTCATGTGCACAGTACTACTGCCACTAGGATTACTAGTCATGTGCACAGTACTACTGCCACTGGGATTACTAGTCATGTGCACAGTACTACTGCCACTAGGATTACTAGTCATGTGCACAGTACTACTGCCACTGGGATTACTAGTCATGTGCACAGTACTACTGCCACTAGGATTACTAGTCATGTGCACAGTACTACTGCCACTGAGATTACTAGTCATGTGCACAGTACTACTGCCACTAGGATTACTAGTCATGTGCACAGTACTACTGCCACTGGGATTACTAGTCATGTGCACAGTACTACTGCCACTAGGATTACTAGTCATCTGCACAGTACTACTGCCACTATAATTACTAGTCATGTGCACAGTACTACTGCCACTAGGATTACTAGTCATGTGCACAGTACTACTGCCACTGAGATTACTAGTCATGTGCACAGTACTACTGCCACTAGGATTACTAGTCATGTGCACAGTACTACTGCCACTGAGATTACTAGTCATGTGCACAGTACTACTGCCACTAGGATTACTAGTCATGTGCACAGTACTACTGCCACTGAGATTACTAGTCATGTGCACAGTACTACTGCCACTGAGATTACTAGTCATGTGCACAGTACTACTGCCACTAGGATTACTAGTCATGTGCACAGTACTACTGCCACTAGGATTACTAGTCATGTGCACAGTACTACTGCCACTGGGATTACTAGTCATGTGCACAGTACTACTGCCACTGGGATTACTAGTCATGTGCACAGTACTACTGCCACTAGGATTACTAGTCATGTGCACAGTACTACTGCCACTGAGATTACTAGTCACGTGCACAGTACTACTTCCACTGGGATTACTAGTCACGTGTACAGTACTACTGCCACTGGGATTACTAGTCATGTGCACAGTACTACTGCCACTATAATTACTAGTCATCTGCACAGTACTACTGCCACTGGGATTACTAATCACGTGCACAGTACTACTGCCACTGGGATTACTAGTCATGTGCACAGTACTACTGCCACTAGGATTACTAGTCATCTGCACAGTACTACTGCCACTATAATTACTAGTCATCTGCACAGTACTACTGCCACTGAGATTACTAGTCATGTGCACAGTACTACTGCCACTGAGATTACTAGTCATGTGCACAGTACTACTGCCACTAGGATTACTAGTCATCTGCACAGTACTACTGCCACTATAATTACTAGTCATCTGCACAGTACTACTGCCACTGAGATTACTAGTCATGTGCACAGTACTACTGCCACTGGGATTACTAGTCATGTGCACAGTACTACTGCCACTAGGATTACTAGTCATGTGCACAGTACTACTGCCACTAGGATTACTAGTCATGTGCACAGTACTACTGCCACTGGGATTACTAGTCATGTGCACAGTACTACTGCCACTGGGATTACTAGTCATGTGCACAGTACTACTGCCACTGGGATTACTAGTCATGTGCACAGTACTACTGCCACTGGGATTACTAGTCATGTGCACAGTACTACTGCCACTGGGATTACTAGTCATGTGCACAGTACTACTGCCACTAGGATTACTAGTCATGTGCACAGTACTACTGCCACTGGGATTACTAGTCATGTGCACAGTACTACTGCCACTAGGATTACTAGTCATGTGCACAGTACTACTGCCACTGAGATTACTAGTCACGTGCACAGTACTACTTCCACTGGGATTACTAGTCACGTGTACAGTACTACTGCCACTGGGATTACTAGTCACGTGCACAGTACTACTTCCACTGGGATTACTAGTCACGTGTACAGTACTACTGCCACTATAATTACTAGTCATCTGCACAGTACTACTGCCACTGGGATTACTAATCACGTGCACAGTACTACTGCCACTGGGATTACTAGTCATGTGCACAGTACTACTGCCACTAGGATTACTAGTCATCTGCACAGTACTACTGCCACTATAATTACTAGTCATCTGCACAGTACTACTGCCACTGAGATTACTAGTCATGTGCACAGTACTACTGCCACTGAGATTACTAGTCATGTGCACAGTACTACTGCCACTAGGATTACTAGTCATCTGCACAGTACTACTGCCACTATAATTACTAGTCATCTGCACAGTACTACTGCCACTGAGATTACTAGTCATGTGCACAGTACTACTGCCACTGGGATTACTAGTCATGTGCACAGTACTACTGCCACTAGGATTACTAGTCATGTGCACAGTACTACTGCCACTGGGATTACTAGTCATGTGCACAGTACTACTGCCACTATAATTACTAGTCATGTGCACAGTACTACTGCCACTGGGATTACTAGTCATGTGCACAGTACTACTGCCACTAGGATTACTAGTCATGTGCACAGTACTACTGCCACTGGGATTACTAGTCATGTGCACAGTACTACTGCCACTGGGATTACTAGTCATGTGCACAGTACTACTGCCACTGGGATTACTAGTCATGTGCACAGTACTACTGCCACTAGGATTACTAGTCATGTGCACAGTACTACTGCCACTGGGATTACTAGTCATGTGCACAGTACTACTGCCACTGGGATTACTAGTCATGTGCACAGTACTACTGCCACTGAGATTACTAGTCACGTGCACAGTACTACTTCCACTGGGATTACTAGTCACGTGTACAGTACTACTGCCACTGGGATTACTAGTCATGTGCACAGTACTAATGCCACTATAATTACTAGTCATCTGCACAGTACTACTGCCACTGGGATTACTAATCACGTGCACAGTACTACTGCCACTGGGATTACTAGTCATGTGCACAGTACTACTGCCACTAGGATTACTAGTCATCTGCACAGTACTACTGCCACTATAATTACTAGTCATCTGCACAGTACTACTGCCACTGAGATTACTAGTCATGTGCACAGTACTACTGCCACTGAGATTACTAGTCATGTGCACAGTACTACTGCCACTAGGATTACTAGTCATCTGCACAGTACTACTGCCACTATAATTACTAGTCATCTGCACAGTACTACTGCCACTGAGATTACTAGTCATGTGCACAGTACTACTGCCACTGGGATTACTAGTCATGTGCACAGTACTACTGCCACTGGGATTACTAGTCATGTGCACAGTACTACTGCCACTGGGATTACTAGTCATGTGCACAGTACTACTGCCACTGGGATTACTAGTCATGTGCACAGTACTATTGCCACTGGGATTACTAGTCATGTGCACAGTACTACTGCCACTAGGATTACTAGTCATGTGCACAGTACTACTGCCACTGGGATTACTAGTCATCTGCACAGTACTACTGCCACTGGGATTACTAGTCATGTGCACAGTACTACTGCCACTGGGATTACTAGTCATGTGCACAGTACTACTGCCACTAGGATTACTAGTCATGTGCACAGTACTACTGCCACTGAGATTACTAGTCATGTGCACAGTACTACTTCCACTGGGATTACTAGTCATGTGCACAGTACTACTGCCACTATAATTACTAGTCATCTGCACAGTACTACTGCCACTGGGATTACTAATCACGTGCACAGTACTACTGCTACTATAATGACTAGTCATCTGCACAGTACTACTGCCACTGGAGTTACCAGTCACATGCACAGTGATTGACACTTTCATTGGGCACTACTATTACATTGGCACTATGGACACTACTATTAGGCTGCTCACTATTACATTGGCACTATAGATCAAAGATGACTGCCGCATGGGCACTAAGAGGAAGTATTGTGAGGTTGCCACTATAGACAGCACAGTGATTGACACTTTCAATGGGCACTACTATTACATTGGCACTACCAGCCGGCATGACTGCCGGTTGTATGTGATCCAGAAGGTGAAGGGGGGGGGGTCTTATTTTCGGGGAAACAGGGTATGGACACTACTATTAGGCAGCTCACTATTACATTGGCACTATGGACACTACTATTCCAATACCTGTAAGTTATTTTTAACATGGCGCCGGCACATTAAGGTTCCTACAATTCCTATAAACCTTCCATATGGATCTCGCCACTTAATTATCACAAATTGCTGCTGATGTAAAGTAGAGATAAGTGCCGAGGACCCGGCGCCATTTCCCTTTCGCTGTAGATATTGGAGCGCCTCTTACAAAGCTTCTTCAGATTGCGGCTGTCGGAGCCTCTTTTCATATGGATATAACTGTAAGCGTCTGCAGAAAGCGCGATCACCTGCGCTCCAAACAGAATCACGGATAATTACCGGCTAAACAATATTGAGTGAACACGCTGAGAATGGAGCTGTTTCTAAGGTGGAAGCCAATTCCTGACGCCAGATCGTTACGGAAATCAATGGCTGCTAATTCTATTCAGCTTTGTAAATGACTCGTCGAGAAACAAGTCTGGAGAAAGACGAGGATCGGTAAGCTAAAAAAAATATGGAAAAAAACAACTGCCGACGTCGTCATGTGTCACCATATTACAAGTTTAACTTAGATCTTAGAAAACCAACATGGCCGCCTTACAGGTGTGACCAAAGTTGTCGACCAATTATCCCAAGTAAGTCTTTATGTAAATCACTGGCAGCCACAGGGGCCACAAGCTTGGCTTCCGGGAGTAGAAGATGCCTGGAGATACCTCTGTAGGGTTGAGTCGATCTTGAGATTTCAGGTTCGAATTTAAAATCCGATTTCCGATCATTTTCCAGCTGATCCCGACCGTGAAATGTGCTCGATCGCCCATCGGGATGCGCTCTTTCCCGATCCCGATCGCTCAACCCTAACTGTATATCATATATACAGTAGGGTTGAGCTGATCTTGAGATTTCAAAATTCGGTTTCCGATCATTTTCCAGCTGATCACGTTCATGACGTTTGCTCGATCGCCGATTGGGATACGATTAGAGATGAGCAAACACTGTTAGGATCAGCCGATCCGAACAGCACGCTCCCATAGAAATGAATGGAAGACCTGTGACGCTGACTTTGCCGGCGGTCAGCCGGCATCACAGGTGTTTCCATTCATTTCTATGGGTGCGTGCTGTTCGGATCGGCTGATCCGAACAGTGTTCGCTCATCTCTAGATACGATCTTTCCCGATCCCAATCCCTCAACCCCAGCTAGTGGAATACTCCAACGACAAGTATACTTCAGCAGGCTGCTGGGAGTTGTAGTTTACAGACCACAGGAGTAGAACATCCCCATCCGACAAATTTTGTAATTGAAACTGAGCACCTCAAACTGAGTGATGTCATCATTCCGGTTGTGTAGTGATGTCACTTATTCCAGACTCTACATGTACAGAGGACGTTGGGTCCTCAAGATTACTAATAGACTTTCCCCATAATCAGATGGCATCTCGGGGGTTTTCAAAGTAACATTTTGCACAAAACCATAGTAAACACCTTCAAAAACAAGTTGCTACACTTTGCAACTTTTAGCCATTTCCACTTTTTGAGAAATTTTTGAAACTATTCTGTAAGGCATCAAAATTGTATAAAACGGTGGCAAACGGTGGCAAGTCCCACCCCAATGCCGGACAATCTCCGAAGGTATCTGAGTACAAACTTAAAAACTTAATAGAACAAAACAAAATGTAAGATGTCCATACACTTAATGAAATGAAAATATCACATTGTAGCACAAGTCCGGTGAGTAATTTATAAATGCAAACCTCGAGCACAGAGGTCCAGTCATGCATTTATTCAGAGCTGTAGACAACTTCGGCCATGTTTTCTGAAGCCCTTCTTTCCCAAAGGCTCAAAGCGAGCAATTATCTTCCTATAAAATCTCACACAATCCCATTCCCAGATTCCAAATGTCAAGAAATAGGAAAAGATAAAACATTGTATCATATTAGTATGCAAAACACCCCCTCCAATATTGTTATGCAGCTTAACATCTTCATCCTGCCTGTCCCGGACGAGCCCCCAATATAAGGGCTCAACTTATTGAATATCCTGTAATGTTTTATTCTATATCTGCGCTCTTAGGTTGGATCAGCTCGCTCTTGTTTGCCTCTGCAGACTCTGCTCATTCCGGCTGCCGCTTTTAATAAACAGGGTAAGCAGATAATGTAAAAGCTTCCAGCTACAAATTATTGATCGAGAATGTTCCACCCTCCAGCAGGTCATTACAAGTGGCAGGGGAACGGGAGGGAGAGCTCGATGAGCGCCAGAAAATTGGGGTCATTAATATGATTCGGTTGGGTACTTGAAGTCCAAAAATTGCAATTAACCTCAAGATGATGATTAAAAATATAATTAATGATTACATGCCAAAGGAAAATGTTACACGGAAATGCATTATCAGAAGAGCTTTTACAGAAAATATGTGGAGGGAGGATGAAGGGGGGGGGTCGGGAATGTGGTAATGAGCGCCGATCCTGGATGAAAACTCTCAAGAAACAGCTTTTACTGTCTGTTCTGAGAAGCCAAATAGATTCAGCGTCTTCTATATTTGGTTTATTGATGAAAAAGAACAAACACTTAACTTATGTTTTTGCAGGCAGCGGCACTTAAAGATGAATATAGGTTTGTGGCGAAGATTCCAGCCCGATATCTATGGAGAACGGAGATTTATAATCTCTGTAGGATTTGGTTTTCTTCAGTGCTGTTGTTAAAGTCCTAATAACGGAGATTACTGAGCAATAACTTATCAGAAAGCTGCTCGGAAACATTGCAAACTAGTGGAACAGAACTGTGTATTAGGGTAAGCTTGGTAAAAGGAAACGTTCAAAATTGCACAGTTGAGATATAAAGGCATATGTGACATTACTTATTACACTCCTGTACTGATCCCGAGTTATATCCTGTATTATACTCCAGAGCTGCGCTCACTATTCTGCTGGTGCAGTCACTGTGTACATACATTACATTACTTATCCTGTATTATACTCCAGAGCTGCGCTCACTATTCTGCTGGTGCAGTCACTGTGTACATACATTACATTACTTATCCTGTATTATACTCCAGAGCTGCGCTCCCTATTCTGCTGGTGCAGTCACTGTGTACATACATTACATTACTTATCCTGTATTATACTCCAGAGCTGCGCTCACTATTCTGCTGGTGCAGTCACTGTGTACATACATTACATTACTTATCCTGTATTATACTCCAGAGCTGCGCTCACTATTCTGCTGGTGCAGTCACTGTGTACATACATTACTCATCCTGTATTATACTCCAGAGCTGCGCTCACTATTCTGCTGGTACAGTCACTGTGTACATACATTACATTACTTATCCTGTATTATACCCCAGAGCTGCGCTCACTATTCTGCTGGTGCAGTCACTGTGTACATACATTACATTACTTATCCTGTATTATACTCCAGAGCTGCGCTCACTATTCTGCTGGTGCAGTCACTGTGTACATACATTACATTACTTATCCTGTATTATACTCCAGAGCTGTGCTCACTATTCTGCTGGTGCAGTCACTGTGTACATACATTACATTACTTATCCTGTATTATACTCCAGAGCTGCGCTCACTATTCTGCTGGTGCAGTCACTGTGTACATACATTACATTACTTATCCTGTATTATACTCCAGAGCTGCGCTCACTATTCTGCTGGTACAGTCACTGTGTACATACATTACATTACTTATCCTGTATTATACTCCAGAGCTGCGCTCACTATTCTGCTGGTACAGTCACTGTGTACATACATTACATTACTTATCCTGTATTATACCCCAGAGCTGCGCTCACTATTCTGCTGGTGCAGTCACTGTGTACATACATTACATTACTTATCCTGTATTATACTCCAGAGCTGCGCTCACTATTCTGCTGGTGCAGTCACTGTGTACATACATTACATTACTTATCCTGTATTATACTCCAGAGCTGCGCTCACTATTCTGCTGGTACAGTCACTGTGTACATACATTACATTACTTATCCTGTATTATACTCCAGAGCTGCGCTCACTATTCTGCTGGTACAGTCACTGTGTACATACATTACATTACTTATCCTGTATTATACCCCAGAGCTGCGCTCACTATTCTGCTGGTGCAGTCACTGTGTACATACATTACATTACTTATCCTGTATTATACTCCAGAGCTGCGTTCACTATTCTGCTGGTGCAGTCACTGTGTACATACATTACATTACTTATGCTGTATTATACTCCAGAGCTGCGCTCCCTAACTGCACCTCTCCCCAGTCCGCTGCCCCCCTCACTGCACCTCTCCGCAGTCCGCTAACCCCCCCCCCCCCCGCTGCTCCTTTCTGCAGTCCTCTACCCACTCCTTCGCTGCCCCTTCCCTCGATGCTCCTCTCCCCAGTCCGCTGACCCCCCTCGCTGCACCTCTCCCCAGTCCGCTGACCCCCCTCGCTGCACCTCTCCGCAGTCCTCTTCCCCCTCCCTCGCTGCCCCTTCCATTGCTCAGTTATATTGTTTCTACACTTACTATAAAGCCCTTCTATAGAGGAATCTGTAACCTTTATGGCGAGATCATCTGTAAAGTGTTTCAGCTCCGCAGTGCGGGGGAATAAACAGAATATTTTATCCTTTATGTCCTGGAGGGAGAATACAATTCTCAACAGTGACAAAAATAAATAAAGTTTTTTTATGATGCATTTTTCCTTTTCTTCCATTTTTAGGTTTAGAAAAACATCTCTGATTCCTTCCAAAAACAAGGCCACAAATTCACAGGATAATTCTACTGAAAAACCCTGCAAATACTGGACTGCATCGGTAGTGATCTCTGTATTATGCTCCAGTCACATCCAGAGCTGCAATGCATCACATGTCCAGCTGGTGATCTCCCAGCATGCAATAGTCTCTATTGTATGTACAGCGTTAGATACAAAGTTTGTGAACCCTTCAGAATTTTCTATATTGAGGACCTCAAAGGAAGAGTTGTGGATTCTGGAACAGCCGACTAAACCATTGTAACGGAATGACAGCGGGCTGTGAGTGGGCGACAGGGATCCATCAAAGTCTGATCTTCACTACGTGTTTGGTCAATTGTATCAAGATATGAAAAAGGAGATTTCTGAGGACCTCAGAAGGAGAGTTGTTGTTGTTGATGATCATCAGGCTTGAAAAAGGTCACATAGTCATCTGTAAAGAGTCTGGACTCCATCAATTCATAGTCAGAGACATTGCACATTACAAATGGACAACATTCAGGACCATTAATGAGTGTTTGACCACCGAAGGTCACAAGGACAAGGCATATAATGAGGTCATAAAGGAACCCAAGGTAAGACTAGCTTGTGTCAATGTCATGAGGCCACCATCAGGAGGCCACTGACCATCAATGGTGTGCATGGTGAGGGTCACAAGGAGAGTCTCTGCTCTTTTAGGAGTTACATTTGTGTTCTCCGGGCTCCACCTGACTCCTTGCAGAATTATAAGACTTAATGCTGTGACTTGGAGGATATGGTGTTTGCAGCTCCGGCCTTCAGTAATTATCACCTATGCAAGTCTGAGGCTTGTGCCTGTCTCCTGCTGTCAGTGCCGGGCGCAGGACGAGGGTGAGAGGTGCGCGGCGCGAGGCGTGCGCTGGATGAAGGATTAGCAGCAATAAGGAAGCTTCTATTGACTCCTCATATTAATGCGGGAGCCTTGCAAATAAATATTACATAAAACCAGTGTCTATAGCAACCAAAGCAGAGAGGTGGAAGAAACCACTGGCCAGAAAGAATATCGTCCTGCAAAGCACCCAACACCACCGCAGTCCAGCCTTCCAAGACTACTGAGTGGGAGATACAGAAGCAGGAGATGTATCACAGCTTAATGGAATCATCCAGAATGTTCAATGTATGAAAGGAGGGTCCCTATAGCAGAATGCTGCAGCTCACAGCGCCATACATAAGAGTGTGGCTGTGACTGGTACTGCAGCCCCTCATTTGTGACAGTCCTGCGGGTCAAACATCCAACAATCTTATAGAGACCGTCTCCGCACTCCCACCATCTCACGCTCCTCTCTGCTCATCCATGTTTTAGTCACACAGTCACCAGGCTTCTTAAAAGTTCATAGACCCTTCTCCTTTTCTTGTTTTACCCAGAATTCACATACAAAACTACAACTCCCAGCATGCCCTCAGAGCTGTGCACAAGTTGGGGATCCCTGCTAAGTAAAGCCAGTTAACCCTGCAGCCCATCCATAGCAAGCAGAACTCTGATCGCAGCTCTAAAGCCATCCAGATTATAAGACACACCAAGGTAATAGAGTCAGTAGGGGGCAGTAGTGAGCGGAGAGGTCTCCCAATCTGATGAATGGCAGCTCTGGGTGTGAGGGCAGTCACATCATTGCTCTATTACCATGTTATAAGATAGGACCTCTAGTAGTCAGCACGTCAGGGACATTCTCGGATTACTCTAAATCCTTCCTAGTACATTCCTCATGTTTATATGCTAATTTTATGCAAATGGTCCCGGAGGGATGGAGAATATATTAGAGTCCTCACATACAATGCCGTCTCTCTATTCACACTGCTGCGCTTCACAATGCTTTATTGCTTATTCCCCGATACATTTGGATATTCTCCATAATTTACGGTTACAGGATTTTCGGCAGTATATTGTTCTATGTGCAGGGGATGGCGGAAGAATAATAAGGGGATCGGGGACAAGCTGACAATGCCGATATGACCCAAAGAAAAGCCACTCGGCAACCACAGAAGGCCATAAGGGCAACGTCACCACCGCAGAGAGTAAAGGGGTCCCCTACTTATTCCTATAGGGGTGGGAGCTAGTCTATTGTGCATGTGGTCATCATAGATAGAGGAGAGTCCAGTATACATAATGCTCATGATGCTATGGAGGTGGAGGTAGCATCAGGGGTGAACCTGGCCTTTTCACCGCCCGAGGCGGCCGACAGAAAGCCGCCCCCCCCCCCCCCAGGAGGAGGGGGCGGAGCAGAGGGGGCGTGACGGAGCGAAGGGGTCAGGTGAAGCGAATGGGGCGGGGCTTAGCGGCGTTCACAGGCAGAGAGCAGGCACGGAGAGGACCTGCTCTCTGTCTGAGCGTGAGGGGAGGCTGCTGGAGCAGCGCTGCTCCAGCGGCCTCCCCAATCCACCGCTCGGTGCTAAGCCAGTCCAGGACAGCTTGTCCTGGACTGGCTTAGGTAAGCAAAAATGCCGCCCTCCCTGGGGCCCTGGCATAGCGCCGCCTGAAGCGGTCGCTTCAGGTCGCCTCATGGGAAGTGTGGCACTGGGTAGCATATAGTGTGAGAAATCAGGGGCCCGACCTCTAGGAGTCCATAGTACCTTGTGAATTTGGGCCTCTTCTATTGGACCATTCCTGTATTAGAGCTCGGTCCTCCGGCACTGGTGACCAGTCTATCACTGCACATTTCACCTACTTAGGACGTCTCCGACCTACGGCATTAGTATCTCAGTTCATGCATATGACGGCTGAATAGCAGACTCTCCAGGTATTCACCTGTCCTTGTTCCTGCAACGTGTCGTCCTCTGGCAAGGTCCTTACAAAGGAGCTGGGAGGAAACTAGACAAGGGCGATATTTATCCCGGGGGACGTCTTACACACCCAGGCGGTCTCCCCTTGTCTGTGAGGGGTCACGTACGGCGAGGAGCTGCACTGCTATACACCCCTGTCTATATGGTAACATATGGGCCCCTAAGGCCGGGCCCCACAGCCTCGTCTGCTCACTTGCTTGGTGCTAATTGCTCTAAAATAATTAAATGATCTATAATTTCCTCTATTCCCCTCCATGACGGCTTCGCCTGAACTATAATAATAAAATTACCCGACGCTCACGGAAAATAAAATGACTGAATAAATATTTGCATGAAAACAGAATCTCGCTAACACAGATTAATGACTCGCTCCACTTTCTTCTTAATTAACTTTACCTAAATGTGAGATTTAATCTCCAGCGAGCAGGAAACTGGGACGCTTATGGGTTTGTTAACCAGCGCCAACAATATTAGGCGTTAAAATTCTGCGGGGACTCTGGTAGGTCGCGATCAGGTGACTCCGCGCCGTGCCCTCGGGAGGGGAGAATACACAGCTGTAATGAGCATAACGAATGGAGCGAATGCTAATGAGAGGAGGGGTCGGCAGGGGGACGGCGGGGTAACGGCGCTAGTGAACTCTCTTATGGCGCCGCGTTCTCTTCTGTATTCAGATTTCCTCCAGCTTAATGTTACTTCATTATGGCGGCCGATGAAGTTACCGGCACGCTTGTTTGTTCCTGCTTAGCTCATTAGGGCTTGTCAGGAGGGGGAGGGGTTTGGGGGGGGGGGCGGCGGGTTCACAGACTTAAGACGTGTTTAGAAGTTTGACTAACAATTCCTACGAAATTAGGCAAAGTAACAGAAATGTAGCAAGTCGAGGAAGTGAAGGGGATGCAAATATTGACTATGATGGGGGGCGGTAAGTAGATGAAGGAACGGGGAGGGGGTTGGTTCGCTTGCATATGGCATAGTAAAGAGCATCTCTCTAGTCCTCTTAAAGGGGTTGTCCAGAATTGTAAGAAATTGGTGCTGAACAGGAGAGGGATCCCCCCGATACATCCCCCTCCCCACCATGGCTGGATGTCTTCTAACAGCAACATCACGGTCATTTTTCAGGTGGTCTCAGCGCTCGTGTGTCGTACAAGCCAGTGATTGGCCACAGTGGTCATGTGACTAATGTAGGTGACATCATCACTGCAGAAATGTGATGTAATAGGTCAGTATAATAGATAGTAGGCTGGACTGGTTAATAGTGGGCTCTGCTGTCCTCACCCTCCTGGGTTTGGATGGGGGTCACATTTAGTGGAGACCTATAGGACAAGGATACAACAAGTGCAGAGGCGGAGGGGATGTGGTTGTGTAGATAGGCAAGAGGGTGGAGCCTGACACCCTGCACAACTAACACTCCTGAAGCCAAGACAGTGCCACCTACTGGATCCCCCCTAGGGAGATGCTACTTGTAACCCCATCTGTACAGGATTCTATGTCTACTCTACGGTCCATATACCATACTTTATACTGCAGCTTTGCACCATCAGTGACCTCTATGACCTGTGGCTCCTGATGGACCTTATAGTCTGTTGCCCTTATACACAAGCTCATTAGACCTCCATACATGGGGCTGTGAATTCCATTACAGCAAAAATTGCAATGTAATTGTAATGTAACAAGTATATTGGGAACTGCTACACTTAGATTTAGGGGGTGGGGCATCGATAAGTGGGAGGAGTCTCAATAATAAGGGGGACTTTGTTCCCCAGTCCCCTCCTGCTGCTATTCCAGCCTTGCCTGGGTCCTCGACGTTCTTCATGATTTTTGTTCACATCGACCATTTTACCGCCAGTTTTGGGCTCAGATGAAGTTAATAATGTGAATTTGCGCCAAAGTCTCTGTGATGTCTTCAGATGAACGTGCTCAACATTCAGAAAGTGTGAATTACGCACCAGGCTGAGCGTTCATGGTTTATTGATCCAGGACCGAGACGTTCGCTCTGCACATCTGTACGTAATGTTCTCAGCCATTTTCTCTCTCCTGGGACCTGAGTCCGCACACTTATGGCTTCCAGTGAGGGGGATACAGCTGCGGGATCTGCCCCGGGGGTATCTGCGCCTCTATCTGAGGTCTCTGTTATGTCGCTGCTGGAAATTCGCATCAACAACAATGTATTCGCTCTATGAGGGGAAGGGATTCACCCGAGGTCACTTCAATATTTCATAAACCAAACTGAATACAAAACAGGAATAATAGAGGAGGAGGCGATGGAACGGAAAATAGAACCCTGGTGGGGAAATAGTGAGGGAAAGGGGGAGAAAACTAGAAAAAACTGCAACAATAATAATAATAATAATAATAAACTGTGTTATAAGTTCTAAACAGAACAGCCTATTTATCCTATAGATTATGTATTATATAATGTATCACATGTATTATAATCAATTATTATATTTAGACATGGCTGTACCAATTCGTCACGAGCCGGGATTCACTTGAATATTCCAAATTGTTTGGTTTGGAATGAAACCGAATAAGTTCATTTGGAGACTGCTACTATGATTAGGGTTGAGCGATCGTGTTTGGAAAAGATCGGATCCCGATCGGTGATCGAGAAAATTTCACGATCGGAATTCCGAACACAATCTTTTTAGGTGGGATCGAGATCGGTGATTATTTCCCACAATGCTTTGCTACTGGCCAAGCATTGTGGGAAAAGGTAACAATGTAGCCTTCACACTGAGTATACGCTCCACTCATTCTGAACGTAATCTCGTTCAGAATGATCGGCGTTAAAACAGATCCCATTGATTTCTATGGGTGCCGGCGTACGTGCACTCCCCATTGAAATCTATTGCTTTCCATGGGAGACTAGCTAACATCTCTAGTAGCTACTTACCTGCACAGATGGCTGGTCCGGTGCCTGGTGTTCTCGGTCTTCTTCGCCTCACTGCCCCCGCCTCCCAGGTTAGTGTTAAAGAGCTAGGAAGAAGGCGGGGCTTGTGGCTTAGGAGAGTGTGGGCGGGTACAGGGCGGGGAGATGTGACGTCTCCCTTCCCAGTACCCACCCACACTCTCCTAACCTGGGAGGCGGGGACAGCGAGGTGAAGAAGTACAAGAACACCGGGAACCGGAGCAGCCATTAAAAAAAAAATTCACTGGCTACTATGTGATTAAAAAAAATCACTACACAGCGTGGATTCTAACAACTAAAGCATTCAATTGTTAGATTCCATGCTGTATAGTGAATAGGAACGTTTTTAAAATCCGATCTCCGATTAGTAAAAAAATCCCAATGACTTGCATTGGGATCGGAATTGGGATCGAGATCGGGTTCGAATGAAAAATGATCGGAAATCGGATTTCAAAATCGATCCTGAAAAGTCAAGATCGGCTCAACCCTAATTATGATCCTTCCCTTACACTGCACATAGAGAGAACAGGAGATTCTGCTCCACAACTCACTGTCTGTCACTCACTCAGAAGCAGCAGCGTTGTACAGGACATTATAGAGAACCGCTGACCCACATTAATGTGAGTAAAGCTCTAGGGTGAACTAGACAACTTACTATTGGATGCAGTTCCAAGACTGGGCATGTGGCCCTCCCCTCTCTATAGACTTCTATGGGCTGATGTAGTTGGATACTTCAATTTCTGGAAAGATATGTGTGAACAGTTTAGAAGGGGAGACAGAGAAGAGCCTGATACATGGAGAAAGAAGCATTTTTCTATGATAAGTTATATTTTTGTCTTTGCTTATACTATTAATTTATGGAAAGTTTGTTGAAGAGTCAGTCACAGATGATTTAAGGATGACATGAAAGGTTACTGCGATTGATGTCTGTCTCCGGGTCCCAGTGCCATGTATCCGACATGTCCTATTATAACCGTCACATTGCCGAGCGCAGATAATAACTTGTTCTTTTGACATCCATTTCCTGGTGAGAGGACGTGGAAACAATGTGACACCGACCTGGTTACTGATGTGTTACAAAGTATCAGTATAATGGATCTCATGTCTCCTATGTCATGATGAGAGTCAGTGAAGTGACAGACATGAAGCTCTTCATATACAGAGATATATACTGGAGTGACCCGAGAGGACGAGTCGCACCGTAGAATGGAACTCACATCCATCCATCATGTGCCGCCATACACAGAACATCCATACATTTCCTCTATATAATGTACTGTATCTGTGCTCTATACAGGCTATAGGATAGTGGATGTGTGCTGGGTGCTTACTAGGTGCGGTACTTATGTGCACCGCATGGCGAAAACGTAAATACGCATAATGTGGAAATACACTGCGCTGAACTGTATTGTTCCATATACATATTTGGCACTGTATACTCTAGAGTGCTGTATGTATTCTGCAAGTGTACTTATATCCAGTACTGCAATGTATGTGACCTCTAAGTATACTGCATGTGTCTGTGGGTGCTGCGTATATACTGTATGGGTGCTATACTGTACATCTGTGTGGGTGCTGTACTATGTGGGTGCTGCATATATACTGAGTGTATACTGTATGGGTGCTGTACTATGTGGGTGCTGTATATATACAGAGTTTGTACTGTGCATCGACGTGGGTGCAATATATATACTGGATTTTGTACTCTTTGCATGCTGAATAGAGGTAACGTAGAGCTTTTAGGCGACTCCATCATGTAATCTTTCCCTCCATTGTGACTCCCTCCTTCTGATCCCCATACAGTGCAGATCTGCCGCTCCCCTCCTTCCACGTGTCTTCGTTCCCTCATCCAACCGTCCTGGTCATGAATATAAACCATCCTATGACACAAAGCCATCACCTGAGACGAGAACATCAGGCGCTATCCTGCGTATCCGGGACGTCATCTCCCATTGTGCCGCATAGCAGGATCTTCCCGTATACAATGTTACAATTGCACAAAGATACAAATCAGAGGAGCCGATCCACAGCGAGTGAATGGGCGAATGAGGCGAAGACGGCGACAAATAACATCAGATGATAAAGTGGAATAATACACGGCGTGAACGAAGTCAGCGAATTATACGGAGCGGGCGCAGTAATGGGATTGTACGGGGTGAACGCAGTCAGTGAATGGAACACAAGACATTCAGATTTATCGGCAAAATGAACTAAAGAAATGGAAAAGCAACAAATAAAAAAAAACACAAAAAACTCCAATTCAATTTCTTCAATTCATCCGGAGACTGCGTAGGAAGATTCTCACCGGGGGAGGGGGAGCAGGTGATCGAAAAAGTTTCAAATAGAAAACTTTTCATATAATATCTCAGCCCCAAGTACAGGGGAAATCAGCAAAAAACAGCAAAAATGTGAAAAAAATAAATAAAATAGAAAAAGAATGCAAAATAAAATTGATATAAAAATAAAGTTTGAACAAATAAATTATATATATAATAATAATAATAATAATAATAATAATAATAATAATAATAATAATAATATAGCGCCCAAAAATGCATGAACTAAAAAACCCCAAAATGTGACCAGTCGTGAACCAAGGAAAATTCCCCAGTCATGAAGTGGTTAAATAAAAAAAAAGTGACCCGTTTTGTGCGCTCTTAAGCCCCGCCCCATAACGACTTCTCTGTAGAACCCGTCGATACATTGTTGCTATTCTCAGCTCATTCCTCGGATCCTCGTGTCCTGGTCATTAACACTGAAGTCAATGACTTAATGAGATTTGAAGGGTTAATGATTGTGTTAGTGATATGGATCCTGATCTGGATATAGCACCACGCTGTGTTCAATACACTTCACATAAATTGCACCCATCCCTGAAGATCTTCTATGCCAATGTTTGTGGAGGGGCGAAAAACGTGTCCCTATTAACCGAGTTCTTAAAGGAATCATTAGACTAACGTCAGGAAATGACATCACATCCGATGGTCACATAGATATGCTACCGTTCAGCTGACCATGTGACCATGGATGTGATGTCACTGCCTGAGAAGAAGACAGCAGCCATGTTTTCTAATGTCCCTATCACACCTGGACAAAGGTAAGGTTTGGGGGCAGGGAAACAAGAATAGTACATGTACATATAAGACACTTTGTAAGATATTTTATCAGAGAAAAATGCTTCTTTCTCCACTTATCAGGCCAAACTGACATTCACTCTGAAATCTCAGTCCTGAAGGGTCATATTACATAAATGGCTATAGGGAGGAGTAAGAGACTGCAGGCAGATAATCTGAGCGTATCACACTATACAGGTCACCACTTCTCTATCCTATTAATATTATAAATGTGAAAGTTTGTGAGTTTGGATGTTTGTGGGTTTGTGTGTTCGGATGTTTGTTAGTCAATCACGCAAAACCCGCTCGACCGATTTGGCTGAAATTTTTCACAAACATAGTTAATACACCCGATTGCGCAATAGGCTACTTTTCGTCACAATAGCGCACATACGTTTTTCCCAGGACCCCCACAAACGCCAAACTCACATCACCATCTCTGCAATCTCACACACTTTGGACCATAGCAAGCCACAAAATTCATATTGCCCTCTACAGCCTCGCCCCTAACCCCACACAATCACATATACATATACTTTACCACTTTGCCCCTCACCTTAACGATACTCCAGGAGGCGCTCTATAACGCTCCGGAGCAGCCATGTTTGCCGACCCCCACCGCTCTGACAATCCGTGACACCGCTCACCCATGTCAATACCCCTAGGCGGTCTAATAAATGCAAAAAAAAAAGTTAAAAAAAAGTTAAAAAAATATTAAAAACAAAAAAAAAATTAAAAATTCAAATCACCCCCCTTTACCTAGAACACATATAAAAGTAGTTAAAAACTGTGAAACACATACATGTTAGGTATCCCCACGTCCGAAATCGCCCGCTCTACAAAGCTATACAAATATTTTTTCTGTTCGGTAAACGCCGTAGCGGGAAAAATGGTCAAAAGTGCCAAACCGCCGTTTTTTCACTGTTTTGCTTCTGATAAAAATTTGAATAAAAAGTGATCAAAGCAATAACATTTCCCGAAAATGGTAGAAATACAAAGTACACCCGACCCCGCAAAAAAAGACGCCATATACATCCCCATACATGCACGTATAAAAAAGTTACGGCTGTCGGAATATGGCGACTTTTCAAAAAAAAAATTTCTAACAGTTTTGGATTTGTTTTTAAGGGGTCAAAATGTAACTAAAACCATATAAATTTGGTATCCCCGGAATCGTAACGAAACACAGAATACAGGGGACATGTCATTTTGGTTGCACAGTGAATTCCGTAAAACCAAAGCCCGTAAGAAAGTCGCAGAAATGCATTTTTTCTTGAAATCCACCCCATTTTGAATTTTTTCCCTGCTTCCCAGTACATTATATAGAATAATTAATGGTGGCAACATGAAGAAAAATTTGTCCCGCAAAAATTAAGACCTCATATGGCTCTGGGAGCGGAGAAATAAAAAAGTTATGGGGTTTAGAAGGAGGGGAGTCAAAAACGACAATCAAAAAATGCCATCGGCGGGAAAGGGTTAACTTCAAATACTTCTGTCCCACAGTCACTATGTAAAGGATTCACGGATTCTCTGAATTACAGCAACAACAAGATACAAAGTTACATTTCATATCCCATACCTTATACACAGTACGAAAACCTTACCCGCGCCTGTATATACCCACTGCTACAATCAGCGCAGACCAAGTCGCGGTACCAGCTAGTATTGTCCTATAGGATCCTGCCGATGCTTCTGAGTGAGTGTCAGAGTTATGGAGCAGAATCTCCTGAGACATAAGAGCAGCTCAGAGAGAACCGAGGACGAGAGACCGAACCTACACGGGGAAAACTGCTACAAATACAGCCTAGCAGTCATATAATGGCGACATACGGTACACGCCGGGCTATTGGTTTATGCCACAAATCTTTTAACCCTTCGGGGCTCACTCTTGCACTTGGTCATTTTTTTCAGAATATGTTGTGTAATAGAGCGCAGAAGCCGGATCCGTCCCACAGCATAAAAAAATGCAGAAAATGCTGCTAAGTCCTCCCGGCTTTGGGGCGGTTTTGCTCAGATCAGGCCGTCATGTTTTTAATATTCCTTCCACTGCCCCGTTGGGAATCGGCATTGCCTGAAAAGTCCTGTGTTGTGGTTTATGCTGAACATCCAAGTCAATGCGGAACAATACAAACAGTGTGATGGTGACGTATCCTGAAAACAGCACAACATTCAACTGCACCATGTGAATAGGGTTATAACCACCAGTACAGCGGTTGTCACCATGCGAACAGGGTTATAACCAGGTCCTCCGGCTTTCCCACCACTCGCTCACACCTCTGTATCACTGTATCATGCTGCTGCCACTCAGCTTTTCTAGAAACAAAGAGACAATTTTACATTTACTGTTTTTGGGGGAAGGGCTCTGAATTGTGTCCCCTATTCCGTTATATAAATCCAGGTTGAAAGGTTATAGATGGGGATTATATAGAAAGCTGAGTGTGCAGATGGAGGGATCAGTGTCTCGTGCTCGGTCGCCTCACTCAGATACATTATCAGAATGAATAACACACACAGTATGTATCACAATGTATCTTTCTGTAATAATAATGAGTGTCATTTATTTACTTGCCCACTAGAGGCGCTGTGCACAGGGCGAGAGCTCATTGGTTGGGGATGTTCTAGCATTTTGCAGTGCACCCTGGCAGGATAGATGGTTGTCTACAAACACTCCTGTCACTATGTGTCGGCCATTGCTGTTTGATTCTAGATTAAACATCCTTGAGCTGTTCTGGTTCCAGGAAAGCTGGGTGACGGCCAATATGATACAGTATGTTCTGCAGCTCCTACGAGTTGTCACCCAGCTTTCTTAGACTTCTGTACAGTAAATCTGTTTCAAAATAAGTCAGAGGTCGGCGGCCCCCCGGTCCTGTCGCCTACCATATATATCCCACTCTGTCAGCCATATATGAGCACTGGACTCTTGGCTGGGATAGGTGATGTCACCGCCCGAACACTGGGCAGACCCTGAGAAAAGAGGAGACATCACCGACACCTTCACCTTGTCATAATGGGGGGCTCCACAGCCATATACAGCCCCCCCCCCCTTTAAATTCATGTGTCTCAAATCTTTCACTTTATTTCTAAACCCCATCCTCAATAACCTTGTCTGACTGACCTCTGACCTCACTGACCATGACCTTTACCCTTTGGGACTTGTCTTAGGGTAACGTTATTGTTGTGATCCCAAAGGCTTTGACTGGAAAGTGAAGGGCGATGTGACCCCAAAACACCCGAGACCCCGGCTGAACCGAAGACACAGAAAGCCCCCGACGTCCTTCATGTGCTCACTGGCGAATGTCCAGACATAACAAAGAGATCGACCTCAGAAGAAAGAAGAAGGAGAGAGGAAGAAGGAATGTGTTTACAGCTGAAGGGACGACAACATCTCAAATCAGCGCTCTCCGGATGAACTACAACTCCCAGCATGTCCTGACAGCCAAAGAATGGCCACTTACACCATATGGTACTGAAATAACACCACCATATAGTGCCAGGATAATACCACCATATACTTCCAGAATAATACTAACATATACAGTCCGTATAATACCACTATATACAGTCCACATAATACCACCATATAGTGCCAGGATAGTACTAACATATACAGTCCACATAATACCACCATATAGTGCCAGGATAGTACTAACATATACAGTCCACATAATACCACCATATAGTGCCAGGATAATACTAACATATACAGTCCACATAATACCACCATATAGTGCCAAGATAACACCACCATATAGTACCAGGATAGTACTAACATATACAGTCCACATAATACCACCATATAGTGCCAAGATAACACCACCATATAGTACCAGGATAGTACTAACATATACAGTCCACATAATACCACCATATAGTGCCAGGATAATACTAACATATACAGTCCACATAATACCACCATATAGTGCCAAGATAACACCACCATATAGTACCAGGATAATACTAACATATACAGTCCACATAATACCACCATATAGTGCCAAGATAACACCACCATATAGTACCAGGATAGTACTAACATATACAGTCCACATAATACCACCATATAGTGCCAGGATAATACTAACATATACAGTCCACATAATACCACCATATAGTGCCAAGATAACACCACCATATATCATCAAGCTAACACTACTCTGTATGTATATATGTTATATACATGTCTATATTTATACTGTAATTCACTCCTCAGTTTCTGACCCCCAAAACCTTGCCCTGATAATATCTCTGCAGACTCGTTATATTAATATCTGTAATGGAGGCCATATTGGACGTCACCCATCTTTGCCACAAACAGATAGGTACTAAAATAATTGGATTATTTGATTGACCTGAAGTGAATTTCCATCCCATGTCCTTGCACATTAATAGTCACAACCTGGATTTGATTATTTGTATTGTCGTCTGGCAACGAAGGAGTTAACGGCGGCAGGACACGTCGTCCTCATGTCAGCCATGGACTCCGCAGCGTCTTATTACAAACAGATACGTCTGATGACCACGAGGCCGCACTTCTTATACTTTCACATGACCCCGTGACCTCTGCAATTAGTTTCTTGGGACGGGAATAATTTTTGAGATCCATAACGGGAGAGATGTGTTTATATGTCACAGCTGTCCGTGGACACACAGCACGCCCCACTGGTGGCAGGAGGGTGAGAAATGCAAATACACCCTCCAATCTGACCCCCACCCCCCAGGGGACGTCAAAGGTTTGCTTCAATACAGTCATTCCAAAGTTATTTGGGCTAAAATACAACACTCTATGGTTAGTCACAGCAGCACAGAGTAAGTCAGGACTTTTGGGAGGCTAAGCAATACAAAGTGAGAGGTCTGAAAGAATTTGTCCTACTGAGAATTCAATAGTGGATGGAGCATGGTCCACAGCAGCACAGAGTATTTGAGGAGGAGAAAGACCTGGTCTCATAATTGGTCATAGAAACAGATGAACGAACCAGTCATGACCCAAATGTTTCTGCACGTTTTACTTCTTAACCCCACAATCTTTTGCAATCCATCCCAGATGAACCTGTAAAAATGGCCGCCGGCAGGTATAACATAAGGGAGAAGAGCGGAGGTGAAGGATGACATGGTGAGCTAGGAGGACTACTGACATCACCTGTCTCTCAGCCAATCCTGTGTGGCACGTGGAGAGGTCACAGTGATGATGTTATATCCGACTATAGGATGCTGCGGAGGTAGAAACATCTTGTGGCACTCCGCATACATTGACCAGGTCACCCTTTCAGTGGCAACTCACCCCCCCCACACACACACACACACACACGCACACACTTGTTAAGGATTCTGCAATAGAGCCATTTTTTATTTAATACCATGTCAGATCTCACATTAGTGTTGCCGCTTTCTGTTCTGACTGTCCACAGAATGGATTCCATTGTCCTGACTGTCCAAGTCACCCTTTGAGTGCAAAATCTCATTTTAAGTATTTGCAATAGATTTGCTTGTAAAATAAATGCACAAAAACTGTTGTCACCCACTGAATCAACTGTACCTGACACAGAGGGGCCGAAAAACCAACATCAGGGCATGGTAAAACCACCAGTAGATGCTGGCTGTTGTAGTTCTTGTGAATAAAAATGACATATGACAGCAGTGATGTACTGACGTTGAGTCGGGGTCTCTGTGTTCCTCCTCCCCGGCTGTTTTAATGTTGCACAACCTTTCTGTACTGTCAACCATATCTTCACCAACACTGATACCTAGTAGTGATGTGGCACCTCCCGAGTTATTCCTCCTAGTCCATGTCCTCCTCATCTTCCTCTTCTTGATGAGTTGGTTGAAGACGGTCAGTTTTTTAGATATGAAGAAGGCAGGGGTGGAAGACATGAGTGTCGGGGGTTGTAGTGGCAGGGTTTTGTCATCTTGGTAGGGGTATTAGGAGAAAATTGCAAAGAACACAAGAATTCCCTGGTCATGGTGAGTCGCAATCGATGACATTGATGATAGCACCTAATGACTAGGTCAGGATGTTAAGGTGACACCAGAGGAAGCAGGTGGTGGCAGTGGTGATAGCAATAAATCCAGCTGATCCATCATCAAAATAGGCCAGCGTGGGCGATGGCGACATTGGCAGCTTCCTGTAATAACTCTATAACCCTTGTCTGTGCCCAGTGCTGAGCACCCGTCCCTCCGTGTGTGGTCTAGATCAGATCCGTATAAACCTTCTATGGAGACGTTCCCATCTCATACATTTGTCACGCTGTTTGGGACAGATTTGTCGCGTGGCGCGGTGATTGTCCTGGCAAATTATAAACTGTGACAACGTATATTTGTCCTATTTGTGGATCCGCCGGCTCCAGATTCCTGGATCTGCACCAGACGCTGGGTTATTATTTCCATCAACTAAGAATTATATGTAATGATGCCAAAATAAGGAACGAGAGGATAAAGGGATTTATTGCAAGTGCAGACCCCGCTCAGAGCAGCAACTTCTCCGATCACGTGTATATATACAGTATATACATGTATGGAATACACGACAGACTGGCTGATATAATATATATACAATGTATCAAACAAAAGCCTAATAAAAAAAACTTTCACCATTTCCTTCTTCTTAATTCCGGGTCCTGAGGCTGCATAGATGGGATTTCTGGGTAATCTAATGCATTGTCCAGGTCGCAGGAGGTTCTTTCCATTAGGCAGAGATGGGAGGGCACGTACTTATCTTATATCTGATTAGATTTGTGTTACTATTGGGAGTATATAAGGACACTTATCTTCTGGAGATCCATCAGCCGTATCCGTCCCACATCGCCCGCTGCCAAATACCTGCTTTATATTATGGCAGTGAATAGATACGACTTGTATTAGCAGTGAAGCGAGCAGTAAATAAATACGAGTCTCCAGCTGCGCCAGGACCGGCGGAGATCATCATCTTCTAATCTCTCACTAACATCCACCTGGATGAATGTGCAGCTACAATCTGATCCTGGAAGTGTAAGGAATCTGGCAAAAAGTGCACAGTCTCTAATGGAGCTGATGAGGACTGCCAGGAGGACCGCCAGAGGAACGCCGCTCCTAGAGTAGACTCTGCAGGTGGGGAGTAAAGGGACTCTGCAAATCGGAGGATAAACAAGGGCCTGATGGACTCAGTTTCTGCAGTTCCAATGGACACACGACCGGGTCTCCTGGATCTCCCTCTGCTTGCTGTCAGTCATTGCATATTGCAGACAGGGGGTCATGTTCTCCAAACCAATGGGGATCCCAGAACTTGATGTGTAACCAAAGTTATAAGTAGATCAGAAGACTCCAATAATAATTGCTTTATACAACGTTGCAACAAAGAAGAAACCTTACAAATACTGGGAAACTGACAATCCCTCGGTATCGGCCTCTCCAACTTATCCCCTGACCTGCCACTTAGTTGTCCACTTCATTCCTCCATATATCTGTACACAGTCCGCAGTCACAGCTAGGACATGCAGGGGTTAATGGGGGCACTTTAGCTGACATGTGATGGTTGTAGGGCTCCTGGCCTAGATTTTACATTGGCCCCCAGGAGCCTCACCCTGTTCATTACGTCCTCTGCACATTGCTCTAGACATTTCCCCCCTTGTGTGTCCATTGCCACGCGACTTTATTAATCTCACTTTATACAGACCCGGGCGCAGGATCGTCCCTTCCAGCAGCCGCAGCTCTATAGGGGCCGCTTCTTACTCTTCATATTCTTGGATATCCGTCTGCATTCTTATGAAATACAAGATTTTGTACAATTTCCAATAAAAAGAGGCCCCTTGGATTTCCAGCATACGAGCCAAGCGCCATGCTCCCTGCGCCGGTCTGTGCGTGCCCCAGGGCAGGACGTGTATACTCAGCAGGGTTTCATTTGTAATGGATATGTTCAATTACATCTCTGCTCATAGATACGGAGCTTTAGTTTGTTTGTTCTGCAGTCATGGTGGGGTGGATGGGGGGGAGGAGTGGTACATTATATAGAAGAGACCGCACTGAAGCTCCAGGTGCAGCCGCAGCAGAACTCTGGAGTGAATAAAGATAAGTGACAGGTTTATATAAACCTAAACCCTTTCCTGTAGTACCATGTAGATGTGCGACGTGTGGAGGGGGCGCTATACAGTATATCATGACTATGGTGTTTACCCCCAGGTGACAGCTATAAGTGACAGTCACACTACAGCACTAACAGCAGGGAATGAAGAAAACTCAGGTCCCCGCCAGTCCTTATAGACTGCTGATCGTCTGGGCTGATGGGGTCATCGAGACAGACTGAGCAATATAACAGATGCACAAATCTCTTGTAAGTTTGTTACAATGTCTCAGTCTGTAGTCCAGGTTATTGAGCTCACAGAGCGTGGTCTCCACTAGATACAATTGTGTCCTCAGAGCCGGACTAGCTATGTACGGATTTGTTACAATGTATCAGTCTGTAGTCCAGGTTGTCGAGCTCACAGAGCGTTGTCTCCACTAGATACGATTGTGTCCTCAGAGCCGGACTAGCTATGTACGGATTTGTTACAATGTATCAGTCTGTAGTCCAGGTTGTCGAGCTCACAGAGCGTTGTCTCCACTAGATACGATTGTGTCCTCAGAGCCAGATTAGCTATGTACTGATTTGCTACAATGAATCAGTCTGTAGTCCAGGTTGTTGAGCTCACAGAGCGTTGTCTCCACTAGATACGATTGTGTCCTCAGAGTCGGACTAGCTATGTACGGATTTGTTACAATGTATCAGTCTGTAGTCCAGGTTGTCGAGCTCACAGAGCGTTGTTTCCACTCGATACAATTGTGTCCTCAGAGCCGGATTAGCTATGTACTGATTTGCTACAATGAATCAGTCTGTAGTCCAGGTTGTCGAGCTCACAGAGCATTGTCTCCACTAGATACAATTGTGTCCTCAGAGCCGGACTAGCTATGTACTGATTTGCTACAATGTATCAGTACATCAGTATCAACACTTTGGCTCTCCCTGGCTGTCTTCACCTGCTCATGTGACCAATGACATCACTAAACCCCCAACAACACTGTGAACCAGCAGGGGGTAGCAGGATTGTGAATGCAGCTCTGGAGGTGACTGGAGGATAAGAACAGATGTAATCCCCAACCAAAAGTTCCTCAGAATTATAAGAAAATTCTGTGTCTGGAATATAAATTTTGGCTTTTACCGGCACTCGAGTGATCACATTTACATCTTCTCCTTGTAGAATAAAATTATATTATTAGGAAAGACATTTTTATTTCTTTGATTTCATCCCACAGAAGTCGCGGATGAACGTGCTATAATATAATGACGACGGCTCCTCACATCGGCGGGATGGAAACGAGAGGACATGCAACGTACAGAGGAGAATACAGAAGTGGATGGATCGGGAGGTGAAGATTCTAGAACAATCTCAAGTCTTCTGGACAGAAAAAAAAAAAAAAGAACTGAGATATTCTATTCGGGTGTTCTAAGACATTGGGGTTCCCCTTTAAGATTAGAGAGTCTACCAGGGGCTTCGCTGGTTCTGGAGGACCCAACACATCTGGTTTATTCAGACGGCAGTGTGATGAAGAAGAGAAGGGTTTCCAGGAGCGGAGACTGAGGTCAGGTGAGGATATTGCAGAGATTCTGGGATACAGACAGGCCCTTCCTCACCTCTCCTCTGGGCCGGACATCTCCAGACATATATCATCAGCTTTTCAAAACAACATGATTTTACAACATTCTGTCAAGATATGTTAGCGCTACGTGTGGCCACCCAGTGGTTGTCATGTGAATTGCACCTTGTGTCTCAGACAGCCGACATTGTGGTCATATGAGGAGACTGCAGAGATTCTGGGGTACAGATTTGTCTTTTTCTCTTGGCTGAACCTGTCCGGTGATGTATAACCAGTTTTCCAAAAAACAACATAAATTTTAGATATTCTTTCAGATGCTGTCTATCCTAAAAGTTTCTAAGTACTTTGTTTCAGCATTTTCAGGACCTCTGCTTGCTGTGCTTGTTTAGCTCCAGTGGAACTTCTAGTGGAGACAACGCTCTGTGAGCTCAACAACCTGGACTACAGACTAATACATTGTAGCAAATCAGTACATAGCTAGTCCGGCTCTGAGGACACAATTGTATCTAGTGGAGACAACGCTCTGTGAGCTGGACAACCTGGACTACAGACTGAGACCTTGTCTATAGCTCAGCACTTACAGAGGATACTCTCTAGGATTGGGTGACATTTACTAGACCCCCCCATAGACCTATGTAATAGAAGTAAGCTGAATTATTGAATCCTCTTTGATATATACATTGGAACGTCTTCCCCGTTCTGTCTCCTCTGCAGTAATTGAGCAGGTCTGCATGTCTCCATATGACATCACCGGATGACATCACCACCCGCTGAGAATGAATAGGAGACCCCTGCGGCTGTCTGGGCCATTTCCATAATCTCATTGTTCCTCGCAGTCAGGGTACAGGCCGCCTCATTAGAAATCATTCTCCTATGAGCAGATTTATGGATGACGCTGCAGACAATCTGTCAGGTTGCGACTTCTTAATGAAATAATTAACACGAACATTGCAATTAATTTTACGTGTAAATTATGAAATGTAATGTTTATATGTTCGCCAGGCGGGAAATCATCTGTGAGGAGCCGATACAAAGTAGAAAAGATCAGGGTTAATATTTGATAACGGAAAGGAAGACTTCAGAGAGTGGAGACTGCGGTCAGGTGAGGACACGGAGGGGATTCTGGGATACAGATCATACGTGTCCTTCCTCCTGCCTGGCTGTACATGCTTAGCCATGTATGACCAGCTAGGTATAAACAGCAGAATTTTCTGATATTGTGTCAGGAGATGTCTACCTTATATGTGTCACAGTATTGTATTGAACTAGTTTCATTGGAGTCCTTAATCAAATTCATGCAAAGGTGATGGTGAAGACATCTGGATATTAAAGGGTTATTCATCTTTCAGCAAATCCAGGTTATTCTTAGTACAATAAATAATTTGTTGCTGCCCAAACCTATTAAGACCTTGTCTGTGGCTCAATGTTCCAGTGTGAGGTTATATACTCTAAGCAGAACAGATTCCCCCTTTACAGTCCCACATCCCCCTCTCATACAGGCATTATAATAGAGATATCCTGCAGCTGCATCCCCCTCCTCTCCCTCCAGCCTCATATTGGTTACATTACATTAGATGGGCTTTTTGGTGATCTCAAAGGTTTTGAACATTTCCAGAGACCCAGCAGGAAGAGAAAGAAGTCGCAAGGAAGATGAGACGAATATGGTAAAGTTACATCTCGTAATTGTCTGAGAACTAAACACAGCAGAAACTTTCCTCCTTCTTCTGTGCTGGGCTTTAAGGTGTTGTTACATACATGTAACATATTACATACCGCTATAACCTGACTCATTATTAGCACTACACATCGGTAGGAATACAACTGACCAGCCATAGTCAGAGACTATTCCCAGCTATGGCCGCCCCTGCAGGGTTTGCTGCCCAAGGCCCTTGTCTTATTTTTACACTACTTATGTCCCAAGACAGCCACAAAGTCATAGAAGGAGTCTCGTACAGCTGAAGAAAGCGCCAAAATATCGCTAATTTACCAAATCCACATCTGCAGCCCCCGCCATGGAGGATTACGCTATTGGCATAGGGTGGCAGCTATGAATAAATGGATGGGTGTGCGGGAACATAAATAGCGCAGGTGACATAGGAGCATTTATACCACACTAAACACAAAGTTTGTAAGAAAGTTTCAGAACTTACGATAATGAAGATTTTTAATCAGGTTCCGCGTTTATCAT
This sequence comes from Leptodactylus fuscus, assembly GCF_031893055.1. Lineage (NCBI taxonomy): Eukaryota > Metazoa > Chordata > Amphibia > Anura > Leptodactylidae > Leptodactylus > Leptodactylus fuscus. The sequence goes on along the minus strand of NC_134274.1, from coordinate 2,695,980 downwards.
GTTGTCAGATCACTGATGGGAGAAGAAGAAGAAAATATTCTAAACCTTTGATGAATCACCGTGCAGGATAAGGCGGCATGACGCGATGCTACCGGGGACAGGGGCGCTCGCCCGTCCTCTGCCGCTTCTATAATTACTTACATATTATTATAATTATCAATTCAGAGAGTTAATGAGCTCGAAACAATCTGATGATGTCTGAGGAATGTTATGTAACTCTGAGAGATGTATTCATAGTGAACGTGTGCCGCCCACGGGGCCGGGGAGCATGGCGGAACGTTACACCGTGTCTGGAGAAGATGAGCAAAACTCCCACTGCACCTCCTGAGCTGAGTTGTATGCACTGATGTATCTAAGCTGCTGTACATCCTGCACAATGAGGTATCTAAGCTGCTGTACATCCTGCACAATGAGGTATCTGAGCTGCTGTACATCTTGCACAATAAGGTATCTAAGCTGCTGTACATCCTGCACAATGAGGTATCTAAGCTGCTGTACATCCTGCACAATGAGGTATCTAAGCTGCTGTACATCCTGCACAATGAGGTATCTAAGCTGCTGTACATTCTGCACAACGAGCTATCTAAGCTGCTGTACATCCTGCACAATGAGGTATCTAAGCTGCTGTACATCCTGCTCAATGAGGTATCTACGCTGCTGTACATCCTGCACAATGAGGTATCTAAGCTGCTGTACATCCTGCACAATGAGGTATCTAAGCTGCTGTACATCCTGCACAATGAAGTATCTGAGCTGCTGTACATCTTGCACAATAAGGTATCTAAGCTGCTGTACATCCTGCACAATGAGGTATCTAAGCTGCTGTACATCCTGCACAATGAGGTATCTAAGCTGCTGTACATCCTGCTCAATGAGGTATCTAAGCTGCTGTACATCCTGCACAATGAGGTATCTAAGCTGCTGTACATCCTGCACAATGAGGTATCTAAGCTGCTGTATGTTCAGTAGATTTGTGTCCCAACCTCTGGGGTTACCTGCCCCCGATTAGTATGTGATGGTTTTCCACCCCAGTCCTTGGTATCTTCCAGTCTATTCCACTATTTCCGGGGCCCTATTCTTGACAGACTCCTTGAAGATTCCTGTTCGTTAGGACTGATCCCCTCACCAGATGAGTGCTGTAGTTGCCCCTTGTGCGCCTCCTCCCCAGGCTTCAGGGGAACACCCCAAACATCACAATTTCCTCCTCAAGAATGTCCCGTGAAACCCTTAATGTTCTACCATCATCTGCAATGGAGAGAAATTTCTGATTCCATCTGATTTTTGCTTTATCCTTTCTGTAGCTGAGCAGGTCACTGTGTGGCCCCCAGAGCGCCCCCTGCTGGGTACATTGTGCGTCACTGGTGCCACCTAAAGCTTTAATACCAGAGGAAACATTTTTACCTTTTCTGTATCAATTTTGTTATTTTCAGCTCCATAATAGACGCCGGAGCTGTGACATCTGCAGAACGCAGGAGACTGATCGACTGAAATTGCCATTTCCTGGCTGAGTAACCGCACACAAACGAAGCCCCTCACCCAAATCCAAACACCCACCCACTCACCCAGACCATAGCACTTAATGTCTGCTCGGCTCTGCAGGGAGGGCTGAGGTAGAAGTCCGTCTTGTGTCAGGTCTTGTAGCCATTGGGTGTTGCAGGGTCAGGAAGGGCAAGAAGTTCCTGCCCCGTCCGACTCTGCCATTTTCTTTAAAACCCGGACCCCTAAACTAATAAAGACCCCAGACCAGACCACTAAACTACTAAACCCCCCAGACCAGACCCCTAAACTAATACAGACCCCAGACCGGACCTCTAAACTAATACAGACCCCAGACCGGACCCCTAAACTAATACAGACCCCAGACCGGACCCCTAAACTAAACAGACCCGAGACCGGACCCCTAAACTAATACAGACCCCAGACCAGACCCCTAAACTAATACAGACCCCAGACCAGACCCCTAAACTAATACAGACCCCAGACCAGACCCCTAAACTAATACAGACCCCAGACCAGACCCCTAAACTAATACAGACCCCAGACCAGACCCCTAAACTAATACAGACCCAGACCAGAGCCCTAAACTAATACAGACCCCAGACCAGACCCCTAAACTAATACAGACCCCAGACCAGACCCCTAAACTAATACAGACCCCAGACCAGACCCCTAAACTAATACAGACCCCAGACCAGACCTCTAAACTAATACAGACCCCAGACCAGACCCCTAAACTAATACAGACCCCAGACCAGACCCCTAATCCAGACCCCAGACCAGACCCCTAAATGAATACAGAGATAAAACTCCAACCCAACCTCTTATTCACCCCTGACCAGACTTCTACAGATAGAAGACAAGAAAGACCCTCTAAACAAATTGAGAAACAGACCCCAGACCAGAGCCCTAAATACAAACCTGAGTTCAGACCGCTAAAGGATGCAGACCCCAGACCCACTAAAAAGACCTCAGATCAGATGCTCAGATTGTAAGAGCAAGTACAGGGAAAGGTGAGTGAGGCTGAGAGTACAGTGTCCATATTAGGACATCCTCAGATATCAGAGTCAAACATCAGATTAATGCTAGTTTACAGCTCTGATACCTGACTTCTGATTTGTCTGACACCTGACTCTGACTAGTGACATCTAATACCTGACCCTGACACCTGACCCTGACACCTGACTTCTGACTCCGTCAGAGATCAGACTCAGGCATCACATACAAGCCAGCACATACACTATGCCTCCTAATGATTGGCCAGGATTACAGAGTCCCCTGCAGGAGTAGAAGATACAGTGTATATAGCAGCTGCAGGCTGAGAAACTCAGATGAGACCTGATACCTGACTACTGACTCCATCAGAGATCAGACTCAGACATCACATACAAGCCAGCACATACAATGGTGGAAACTTATCAAGTGAAATGCTCCAGAATTCTAGTATCATTTTCACCAAATACACCCTGTAACATGTTGGGCACCACATTTATCAAGTGTTTTAAATACTTTTAAAACTTGTGAAAAAAGGGGCGTAGACTCACAGTAAAGGGGCGGGACCTACAACATTGTGCTACAAAAATTCACCAATAAGCTCCAAAGAACCTCAACTAATCTTCCATAGGAGACCCTGCTGCAGATTTTACCAAAAAATCATCAGAGAGAAAAGTCCTGCACAAAGTAGAGGAGGAGCAGAGCTGATTGGATGAGACTCTTGCAGTAATTGTCATTGACAGCATCTCCACCAATCAGAGCTTCTGAGGGAGGGAACTTCATAAAGCTGCTGAAGTCTGGAACGTTCCTCCCTCAGAAGCTCTGATTGGTGGAGATGCTGTCAATGACAATTACTGCAAGAGTCTCATCCAATCAGCTCTGCTCCTCCTCTACTTTGTGCAGGACTTTTCTCTCTGATGATTTTTTGGTAAAATCTGCAGCAGGGTCTCCTATGGAAGATTAGTTGAGGTTCTTTGGAGCTTATTGGTGAATTTTTGTAGCACAATGTTGTAGGTCCCGCCCCTTTACTGTGAGTCTACGCCCCTTTTTTCACAAGTTTTAAAAGTATTTAAAACACTTGATAAATGTGGTGCCCAACATGTTACAGGGTGTATTTGGTGAAAATGATACTAGAATTCTGGAGCATTTCACTTGATAAGTTTCCACCATTGTATGTGCTGGCTTGTATGTGATGTCTGAGTCTGATCTCTGATGGAGTCAGTAGTCAGGTCTCAGGTCTCATCTGAGTTTCTCAGCCTGCAGCTGCTATATACACTGTATCTTCTACTCCTGCAGGGGGCTCTGTAATCCTGGCCAATCATTAGCAGGTATAGTGTATGTGCTGGCTTGTATGTGATGCCTGAGTCTGATCTCTGAAGGAGTCAGAAGTCAGAGTCAGGTATCAGAGTCAGTTGTCAGTCAGGTGTCTCAGTCAGGTGTCTCAGTCAGGTGTCAGAGTCAGGTATCAAAGTCAGGTGTCAGGTGTCAGAGTCAGGTGTCAGAGTCAGGTGTCAGAGTCAGGTGTCAGAGTCAGGTGTCAGGTATTAGATGTCACTAGTCAGAGTCAGACAAATCAGATGTCAGAAGTCAGGTATCAGAGCTGTAAACTAGCATTAATCTGATGTTTGACTCTGATATCTGAGGATGTCCTAATATGGACACTGTAAATATGGACACTGTATAATAGGAGGAGAGTAACTATAGAGCAGGCCTCACTGTATTACTAGGCCCTGACACTGATAGAGATGTAATAGGAGGAGAGTAACTATAGAGCAGGCCTCACTGTATTACTAGGCCTGACACTGATAGAGATGTAATAGGAGGAGAGTAACTATAGAGCAGGCCTCACTGTATTACTAGGCCTGACACTGATAGAGATGTAATAGGAGGAGAGTAACTATAGAGCAGGCCTCACTGTATTACTAGGCCTGACACTGATAGAGATGTAATAGGAGGAGAGTAACTATAGAGCAGGCCTCACTGTATTACTAGGCCTGACACTGATAGAGATGTAATAGGAGGAGATTAACTATAGAGCAGGCCTCACTGTATTACTAGGCCCTGACACCGATAGAGATGTAATAGGAGGAGAGTAACTATAGAGCAGGCCTCACTGTATTACTAGGCCCTGACACTGATAGAGATGTAATAGGAGGAGAGTAACTATAGAGCAGGCCTCGCTGTATTACTAGGCCTGACACTGATAGAGGTGTAATAGGAGGAGAGTAACTATAGAGCAGGCCTCGCTGTATTACTAGGCCTGACACTGATAGAGATGTAATAGGAGGAGAGTAACTATAGAGCAGGCCTCGCTGTATTACTAGGCCCTGACACTGATAGAGATGTAATAGGAGGAGAGTAACTATAGAGCAGGCCTCACTGTATTACTAGGCCCTGACACCGATAGAGATGTAATAGGAGGAGAGTAACTATAGAGCAGGCCTCACTGTATTACTAGGCCCTGACACTGATAGAGATGTAATAGGAGGAGAGTAACTATAGAGCAGGCCTCACTGTATTACTAGGCCCTGACACTGATAGCGATGTAATAGGAGGAGAGTAACTATAGAGCAGGCCTCACTGTATTACTAGGCCCTGACACTGATAGAGATGTAATAGGAGGAGAGTAACTATAGAGCAGGCCTCACTGTATTACTAGGCCCTGACACTGATAGCGATGTAATAGGAGGAGAGTAACTATAGAGCAGGCGTCACTGTATTACTAGGCCTGACACTGATAGAGATGTAATAGGAGGAGAGTAACTATAGAGCAGGCCTCGCTGTATTACTAGGCCCTGACACTGATAGAGATGTAATAGGAGGAGAGTAACTATAGAGCAGGCCTCGCTGTATTACTAGGCCCTGACACCGATAGAGATGTAATAGGAGGAGAGTAACTATAGAGCAGGCCTCGCTGTATTACTAGGCCCTGACACCGATAGAGATGTAATATGAGGAGAGTAACTATAGAGCAGGCCTCACTGTATTACTAGGCCCTGACACTGATAGAGATGTAATATGAGGAGAGTAACTATAGAGCAGGCCTCACTGTATTACTAGGCCCTGACACTGATAGAGATGTAATAGGAGGAGAGTAACTATAGAGCAGGCCTCACTGTATTACTAGGCCCTGACACCGATAGAGATGTAATAGGAGGAGAGTAACTATAGAGCAGGCCTCACTGTATTACTAGGCCCTGACACTGATAGAGATGTAATAGGAGGAGAGTAACTATAGAGCAGGCCTCACTGTATTACTAGGCCTGACACTGATAGAGATGTAATAGGAGGAGAGTAACTATAGAGCAGGCCTCACTGTATTACTAGGCCTGACACTGATAGAGATGTAATAGGAGGAGAGTAACTATAGAGCAGGCCTCACTGTATTACTAGGCCCTGACACTGATAGAGATGTAATAGGAGGAGAGTAACTATAGAGCAGGCCTCACTGTATTACTAGGCCCTGACACCGATAGAGATGTAATAGGAGGAGAGTAACTATAGAGCAGGTCTCACTGTATTACTAGGCCTGACACTGATAGAGATGTAATAGGAGGAGAGTAACTATAGAGCAGGCCTCACTGTATTACTAGGCCCTGACACTGATAGAGATGTAATAGGAGGAGAGTAACTATAGAGCAGGCCTCACTGTATTACTAGGCCCTGACACCGATAGAGATGTAATAGGAGGAGAGTAACTATAGAGCAGGCCTCGCTGTATTACTAGGCCCTGACACTGATAGAGATGTAATAGGAGGAGAGTAACTATAGAGCAGGCCTCGCTGTATTACTAGGCCCTGACACTGATAGAGATGTAATATGAGGAGAGTAACTATAGAGCAGGCCTCACTGTATTACTAGGCCCTGACACTGATAGAGATGTAATAGGAGGAGAGTAACTATAGAGCAGGCCTCACTGTATTACTAGGCCTGACACCGATAGAGATGTAATAGGAGGAGAGTAACTATAGAGCAGGCCTCACTGTATTACTAGGCCTGACACTGATAGAGATGTAATAGGAGGAGAGTAACTATAGAGCAGGCCTCGCTGTATTACTAGGCCCTGACACTGATAGAGATGTAATAGGAGGAGAGTAACTATAGAGCAGGCCTCACTGTATTACTAGGCCCTGACACCGATAGAGATGTAATAGGAGGAGAGTAACTATAGAGCAGGCCTCACTGTATTACTAGGCCCTGACACCGATAGAGATGTAATAGGAGGAGAGTAACTATAGAGCAGGCCTCGCTGTATTACTAGGCCTGACACCGATAGAGATTTAATAGGAGGAGAGTAACTATAGAGCAGGCCTCGCTGTATTACTAGGCCTGACACCGATAGAGATGTAATAGGAGGAGAGTAACTATAGAGCAGGCCTCACTGTATTACTAGGCCTGACACTGATAGAGATGTAATAGGAGGAGAGTAACTATAGAGCAGGCCTCACTGTATTACTAGGCCCTGACACTGATAGAGATGTAATAGGAGGAGAGTAACTATAGAGCAGGCCTCGCTGTATTACTAGGCCTGACACTGATAGAGATGTAATAGGAGAGTAACTATAGAGCAGGCCTCACTGTATTACTAGGCCCTGACACTGATAGAGATGTAATAGGAGGAGAGTAACTATAGAGCAGGCCTCACTGTATTACTAGGCCCTGACACTGATAGAGATGTAATAGGAGGAGAGTAACTATAGAGCAGGCCTCACTGTATTACTAGGCCTGACACTGATAGAGATGTAATAGGAGGAGAGTAACTATAGAGCAGGCCTCACTGTATTACTAGGCCCTGACACTGATAGAGATGTAATAGGAGGAGAGTAACTATAGAGCAGGCCTCACTGTATTACTAGGCCCTGACACTGATAGAGATGTAATAGGAGGAGAGTAACTATAGAGCAGGCCTCACTGTATTACTAGGCCCTGACACCGAGATGTAATAGGAGGAGAGTAACTATAGAGCAGGCCTCACTGTATTACTAGGCCCTGACACCGATAGAGATGTAATAGGAAGAGAGTAACTATAGAGCAGGCCTCGCTGTATTACTAGGCCCTGACACCGATAGAGGTGTAATAGGAGGAGAGTAACTATAGAGCAGGCCTCACTGTATTACTAGGCCCTGACACTGATAGAGATGTAATAGGAGGAGAGTAACTATAGAGCAGGCCTCACTGTATTACTAGGCCCTGACACTGATAGAGATGTAATAGGAGGAGAGTAACTATAGAGCAGGCCTCGCTGTATTACTAGGCCTGACACTGATAGAGATGTAATAGGAGGAGAGTAACTATAGAGCAGGCCTCACTGTATTACTAGGCCTGACACTGATAGAGATGTAATAGGAGGAGAGTAACTATAGAGCAGGCCTCACTGTATTACTAGGCCCTGACACTGATAGAGATGTAATAGGAGGAGAGTAACTATAGAGCAGGCCTCACTGTATTACTAGGCCTGACACTGATAGAGATGTAATAGGAGGAGAGTAACTATAGAGCAGGCCTCACTGTATTACTAGGCCTGACACTGATAGAGATGTAATAGGAGGAGAGTAACTATAGAGCAGGCCTCACTGTATTACTAGGCCTGACACTGATAGAGATGTAATAGGAGGAGAGTAACTATAGAGCAGGCCTCACTGTATTACTAGGCCTGACACTGATAGAGATGTAATAGGAGGAGAGTAACTATAGAGCAGGCCTCACTGTATTACTAGGCCTGACACTGATAGAGATGTAATAGGAGGAGAGTAACTATAGAGCAGGCCTCACTGTATTACTAGGCCCTGACACTGATAGAGATGTAATAGGAGGAGAGTAACTATAGAGCAGGCCTCACTGTATTACTAGGCCTGACACTGATAGAGATGTAATAGGAGGAGAGTAACTATAGAGCAGGCCTCACTGTATTACTAGGCCCTGACACTGATAGAGATGTAATAGGAGGAGAGTAACTATAGAGCAGGCGTCACTGTATTACTAGGCCCTGACACTGATAGAGATGTAATAGGAGGAGAGTAACTATAGAGCAGGCCTCACTGTATTACTAGGCCCTGACACCGATAGAGATGTAATAGGAGGAGAGTAACTATAGAGCAGGCCTCACTGTATTACTAGGCCCTGACACTGATAGAGATGTAATAGGAGGAGAGTAACTATAGAGCAGGCCTCACTGTATTACTAGGCCATGACACCGATAGAGATGTAATAGGAGGAGAGTAACTATAGAGCAGGCCTCACTGTATTACTAGGCCCTGACACTGATAGAGATGTAATAGGAGGAGAGTAACTATAGAGCAGGCCTCACTGTATTACTAGGCCCTGACACTGATAGAGATGTAATAGGAGGAGAGTAACTATAGAGCAGGCCTCACTGTATTACTAGGCCCTGACACCGATAGAGATGTAATAGGAGGAGAGTAACTATAGAGCAGGCCTCGCTGTATTACTAGGCCCTGACACTGATAGAGATGTAATAGGAGGAGAGTAACTATAGAGCAGGCCTCGCTGTATTACTAGGCCCTGACACTGATAGAGATGTAATATGAGGAGAGTAACTATAGAGCAGGCCTCACTGTATTACTAGGCCCTGACACTGATAGAGATGTAATAGGAGGAGAGTAACTATAGAGCAGGCCTCACTGTATTACTAGGCCTGACACCGATAGAGATGTAATAGGAGGAGAGTAACTATAGAGCAGGCCTCACTGTATTACTAGGCCTGACACTGATAGAGATGTAATAGGAGGAGAGTAACTATAGAGCAGGCCTCGCTGTATTACTAGGCCCTGACACCGATAGAGATGTAATAGGAGGAGAGTAACTATAGAGCAGGCCTCACTGTATTACTAGGCCCTGACACCGATAGAGATGTAATAGGAGGAGAGTAACTATAGAGCAGGCCTCACTGTATTACTAGGCCCTGACACCGATAGAGATGTAATAGGAGGAGAGTAACTATAGAGCAGGCCTCGCTGTATTACTAGGCCTGACACCGATAGAGATTTAATAGGAGGAGAGTAACTATAGAGCAGGCCTCGCTGTATTACTAGGCCTGACACCGATAGAGATGTAATAGGAGGAGAGTAACTATAGAGCAGGCCTCACTGTATTACTAGGCCTGACACTGATAGAGATGTAATAGGAGGAGAGTAACTATAGAGCAGGCCTCACTGTATTACTAGGCCCTGACACTGATAGAGATGTAATAGGAGGAGAGTAACTATAGAGCAGGCCTCGCTGTATTACTAGGCCTGACACTGATAGAGATGTAATAGGAGAGTAACTATAGAGCAGGCCTCACTGTATTACTAGGCCTGACACTGATAGAGATGTAATAGGAGGAGAGTAACTATAGAGCAGGCCTCACTGTATTACTAGGCCCTGACACTGATAGAGATGTAATAGGAGGAGAGTAACTATAGAGCAGGCCTCACTGTATTACTAGGCCTGACACTGATAGAGATGTAATAGGAGGAGAGTAACTATAGAGCAGGCCTCACTGTATTACTAGGCCCTGACACCGATAGAGATGTAATAGGAAGAGAGTAACTATAGAGCAGGCCTCGCTGTATTACTAGGCCCTGACACCGATAGAGGTGTAATAGGAGGAGAGTAACTATAGAGCAGGCCTCACTGTATTACTAGGCCCTGACACTGATAGAGATGTAATAGGAGGAGAGTAACTATAGAGCAGGCGTCACTGTATTACTAGGCCCTGACACTGATAGAGATGTAATAGGAGGAGAGTAACTATAGAGCAGGCCTCACTGTATTACTAGGCCCTGACACCGATAGAGATGTAATAGGAGGAGAGTAACTATAGAGCAGGCCTCGCTGTATTACTAGGCCTGACACTGATAGAGATGTAATAGGAGGAGAGTAACTATAGAGCAGGCCTCACTGTATTACTAGGCCTGACACTGATAGAGATGTAATAGGAGGAGAGTAACTATAGAGCAGGCCTCACTGTATTACTAGGCCCTGACACTGATAGAGATGTAATAGGAGGAGAGTAACTATAGAGCAGGCCTCACTGTATTACT